>NW_007728078.1:257146-259826 GCF_000696425.1 Galeopterus variegatus | reverse complement strand
CATCTGAAATGAACATTTAGCTTCCTATATTTACACAAAGAGAAAATGAGCCCCAGAAAGGCTATGTGACTCACCCGGGCTCAGCAACTACGGCAGAGCAGCTCTAGCCTTGACCTCTGTGGACCAAAGAGCCACCCCACCTTCTCCCTTTCCTCCAGCTTTTCTTCACCAGAGCCTTTCCCTCTTGAGTTTTCTGTGGTAACACCTTTCTCTTGGTCTTATTCATGTGTCACTCTTCTTTGCTTTCTATATATGAACATGTAAAAATGAGACTTTAAAAAAATTGAGTGCTTTTTTCCTCACATCTAGTACCTATTATATCTATAACTAGATTGTGAGCTCCTTGGGACAAAGTCTGGGTCCTGGGGATCAAATTTTTTTCCAGTGCCTCATGTACAGTTGGTCATAAACAAATGTCCTTCATGAGGCTACCCAAGCTGTTAAAGGCCTCCCTTGATTGCCAGGACAAGCAGCATCTGTTTTCTTTTGAGCATTCCAAATAGCAGCTGACTAAAGCCAGCAAAAAAGAATTAAACTTTCCAAACAAAACCTCCCAAACTCCCTTCTGCAATATGGCAATTCAGAGCTTCCCACTCATGCCCTCTGCCTGACTTCACAAGTATGTTACACAGGACACTCCAGAAGTTGGGTTAATCTTCTGCTTTACGTAAAGTGCAGGAAACAGCAAAGTAGATGTGGGCTTTGAAAAGTGGTTTCTTAACTCACACATAAACACAAAACACAGAAGGCAAATGATTTTTATAGACATGTACAGATATCTGAATAGCCAGGTTCAGATGATGATTATAATAAATTAAATACCCTTTGTACACATTCAGATCGTGACTATGACAAATGAATGCATACCATATAAAACACATAATAAGTTACTATGTACCCTTTTGTGCAGTGCTTTACAGTTTATGACCATTTGAACGTTCACTTGTTTGAATCTCACAAGGATTTGTGAGATAGGAAAAGCAGGTAATACACTCATTTTATGCTCATTTGAGGCTTAGAGAGGTTAAATGCCTTGCCCAGGATCATAAAGCACCAATGACAAGGAGAGCAACAGAACTCAAAAGTCCACCTGATTCTGGTCCACTCTGAATTACTCAGATCTCAGAGGACAATCACTAACCAAACCATCATTTAAAGCCAATGCCTTTCTTATCACGTAGGTTTCCTATCAGACAGGCACTTAAGAGTAAAAGGTTTAAAAGTCAGGATGGGGAAGGGAAGTAGAACCTGAAATCTCTCCAAACTCTGCCCTACTGGCAGCAAATCTGCTCAACTGGTTAGCCGGGCAAGTTTGCCTACATAAACAGTGCTCAAGAAAATTAGCATCAGTACAAAAGCTGGAGCCTTTACTGCAGTTAGACTTTCTGCAGCCAGAAGTTTCAAGTTAAGGCAGGGCAGTTACTCCTTGGCCCGAGGCATTAGGAAACAGGGTGGTCTGCCAGCCCCAAAGGCTGAGGAAGGCAGGCACTGGCTCTTGGGGTAAAATATGGATTCCTGAATAATAGAGGATTTACATCTAAACCAGGAGAAGCATTTTAACAGATTTAGGAAATTGAAACAATTCACTCCTCACAAATGTTTAATCTAGACGTACAATTACAAAAATCTAACTTGTTTAATGTCTAACATATTAAGACTAAATCAAAATGTCTATACAACAGATGGGATAACTGAGGAGAATTTATAATTTTTTATAAATTCTCCTGAGGGGAATTTATAGGTTAAACGCTCCACCTCAAGGAAAAAGGTTCATATTTATTTTTCATCCACTCCTTCAGCAAACATTTGAGAGCTTATTGCCTATCAGAGACCAAAACTGGTATGGAAGCAAGGGGAAATAAAAACATGGGCTCCATTCACAAGGAGCTGACCACTTATAAGACAGATATATACACTGAAATGCAATAATGTGATAGGTACTATACAGTGTATCACAATAATGTAATAAGTCCAGTCACAGAGAAGTAATAATTCCCACTTGGAGGATCTTGCAACGAATGTGTTCATAGCATTAGTGACATTTGAGCTGGTTCTCTGCTCTGGTTTGAATGTGTCCCCCATAGTTCATATGCTAGAAATTTAATCCCCCATGCAACAGAGAGAGGTGGGGCCTTTAAGAGGTAATTAAGTCATGAGGGCTCTGCCCACATGAATGAATTAATGCCCTTTACAGGAGTGGGTTCCTGATAAAAGGATGGGTTTGTCGTCTTTCTCTCCCTCTCTCCAGTTCTCTTTCCCTTCTGCTTTCTACCATGGGAAGATGCATTAAGAAGGCCTTCTTCCCCAGATGCCAGCACCCTAATATCAGACTTCCCACGTCTTTCTCTCCCTCTCTCCAGTTCTCTTTCCCTTCTGCTTTCTACCATGGGAAGATGCATCAAGAAGGCCTTCTTCCCCAGATGCCAGCACCCTAATATCAGACTTCCCAGCCTCCAGGACTGTGAGAAATAAGTTTTCTTTATAAATTATCCAATCTGTGGTATTTTGTTGTAGCAACACAAAACAGACTCAGATAATCTCTAAGAATAAATAATTTGCCAAAAGAAAATGGGGCAGAAGGACATTTCACACAGTGGGATAAAGTATGGTAACAAAGGTACAGAGAGCAAAGCTTGTTTGAAATCAGGGATGATACTGTTCCATGGCCCTCAGAGAAATA
>NW_007728078.1:238221-256666 GCF_000696425.1 Galeopterus variegatus | reverse complement strand
ACAGAGAGCAAAGCTTGTTTGAAATCAGGGATGATACTGTTCCATGGCCCTCAGAGAAATAAGGTTGGCACTGTATTTCAGTGTCTTAAAATATTCTTAATATGATGACTTTGAATCTGGTCTTTTTGATACTTTTTAAGACATTCTATCTCTGTCTACCCCACATGCATCCCCAATCTCCGGGACAAATCCCAGGAAAGCAAAAGTCTGGTTCCACTGAAAGAGATGTATTCCAACTGAAGAGAGTAAAGGAGTTTGACTCACCAAGTTTAGTAAATTATTAATTTTTAAAATTCTGTTTTTAAGGAAAGGTTATTGAAAACTAGTTCTTTTTCTCTGTTACCATCTCTGTTACCATCATTACACAATCAATTTTGTTCGGTCCAGGGCTATTCAAAGGTTGGTCCACAGACTGGCAGCATCTGAGTGCTGAATGCAAATGACTGTGCTCGAGCTCTGCCTGCTGAGTTAGAATCACTGGGAGTGGGAATCCAGGAATCTCTCCAGGTGATTCTCTTGTCACATTAGAGCTGAGAAACATTGGTCTAAGTGTGAAATCATCTTTTGTTAAGAGGTTTTTGTTCTTACTGGTTTTCTTTGCCACAGTAATGGGTAAATAGGGCAGTGCTGCTAGGAGCAGAGCTTGCAAAGGGCTTGTCATTGCACATCATTGTAGAAGTTTTGAATGAACACTACTGGCCTCCCTCAGGCTTGACTGGTCCTTCCTCTTAACTGCTTCTTATCCTTCAAGCACCTCCTCTGTGAAGCCCCCACTGCCCACTCTTCTGTACAGAACTGATCTCTTCTCTGTGTCAAGATGTTGAATGCATCTTCATTTCTGCACCTCTCCTCCTCAGTGTGAGGTGAGGTTTGGGTGCGACTCCCCCATGAAGTCTTTGAGGGCAGAAACTAGGTTGGAGTTATCTCAATATCCAGGGTATCCAGGCATTGAAGCTGGCCTGTAGCTGGTGCACAGATGGGGAAGGGCGTGAGACCACCCGAAATCTGCAGAGGAACTGGGAGGCATGTACTTTCTGGCTTTGGGGCCACCAGGCTGCCTCCTTTGGCCTGCACCTCTGTGGGAGCCACCCTACACTTCTGCCCTTCTCTAAGTGAGCGGGCTCAGGAAACTAGGGACCTGTGGAGCCGAGCCAGGAGGCTGAGGAGAAGGTAATTGTGGAAGCTGGTGGGCAGAGTGGAGACTCTGACAGCACTGCAGGTCATATGACAGCGGAGCCCGGGCTCAGGAAACTAGGGACCTGTGGAGCCGAGCCAGGAGGCTGAGGAGAAGGTAATGGTGGAAGCTGGTGGGCAGAGTGGAGACTCTGACAGCACTGCAGGTCATATGACAGCGGAGCCGCAGACCCTGCCAAGAATGCACCAAAGCCTAAAAATGACTATCGAAAACTTGCCCAGCTCAGTGAAATGCTGAGTCCTTACCCTCAATAAGATGCAGAAGCCATGAGATAAGATAGAAGCCAAATTTGATACAGAATTTCAGGCTCTGGGAAAAAAGCACAATGACACCTATAAGCCTTTACTTGCCAAGATACATGGAAGGATATGCATGGACCTTAGAGGCTAAGGACTCTGAGGAGGTGGTGGTGTTGGTGGTGGAGGAGGAGGAGAAAGAGGAGACGGAGGTGGAGTTGAAATGATGAGTATCCCCACACTGAGGCATCTGATGCTGTGAAATAAGAGGGGCCAGGGGTTGAAGAAGAGAAAGATGAAGGGGAAAAAAAACACTAAAAAATGTTTTTTATATTGGTGGACTCAAAAAAACTCAGGTTTTTGCTGGTGGTAATTTTTGGGGTTTTTTTTTATGAAAATAAAATGTAAATCTATTCTGATGCTTTTATAATAAAGTGAGGCAATCAGATCCTGGCCAGCCCCTAAATTTCAAATTGGATTTTCATTTTGAACACAATAAATGTATCCAAAAGTGTTGAAAACAAGTTGAACTTGAAACTACACATATTTTTTCATGACCACTTCTGTGAGGATTGGAAATTGAGGTTTATAAAGGCTGTCAAATAGATATGAAGTAGAAGATATTACTTGGAAACCCATTCGTTATAATATCACACTACACACAGAAAACCCAAGCCAAGACTGAACATGTCCTCAATGCTTAATACTCCCAATTCCTTTGGCCCTGAAATTTCCTAGTGTGGAAAAAGCAAAACCCAAGAAAAATGCTATCCTTTGTAACCCAGAGATCAGCTTTACACTTCAGAGGACAGTAATGCAATAGAAAATGCTTGTGATCGAGATCATGGCGTGGACCGTTAATGAGTCCAGAAAAACTGCCACTTCAAGTTCTGAAGAGTGTCCGGAATACCTGAGTTTAGGAAGACAACATGCTTCAGTGAAGGAGGGTATAACCTGTATAATACCTTCAACACCCCGTTCATGACTTATAATCTCATGTTTAGGTGTTTTCTTGGTAGTGTCTATTTACAAAGGAGAAAAGAACTCAAAATATTAAATATTAAATCACTTTACCTAGCATTTTAGAAGTATTAACATTCTGAAAGAGATACAGAATGCAGCAAATTCTCTGAAGCATGTGTATCCAGTGTTTTGTAGTTTGATCTTTGTGAAGTCTTTTTGTCACGTAGTTTTTAGAGTACAGCTATGAAAATTATCAGTACTCTTCACTGAAACTAATAGGTTTGGAAAAAATATGTACTTGAAGAACCAATTCAAGTGTGAGCCTCTGTCCCCAGCTCAGAAGTAGGAAGGGTTTAAGTTTTCTTGCATTAGGTGCACCTTCATCATTTTGCTATGTAAATGTGACATATTAAGCATAAGATGGTGCATAATCACATTTTACTGCTTGAGGACAGATCGGCATACAGTAAGTAGTTAAGGGTGTTCATTAAATTGTGTGACCCAATGATCTATGGAGAAATACAAGTATAAGCATAATGCTGTTCATCACAGTGATGTTACTTAATATTATCAAACATTTTCCTTCTCTCATACTGTAAATAAGGTGACTAAGCATATTTTCTTTCCAGTAAAGCTTTACTGAAAGTTACTGTTTTATCCTTCTTTTATAACTTAAAATGAATAGAATCATTAAATTAAAATGAATGAGGGAATGAATGTTTACAGAGACAATAGTTCTTTGTTTGAAGGTAGGTATTCATGCATGTAGGCACGAGAATAATAATGATGTATTTGTTCATTGCTTTACCCTAACCCTTAGCAGAATGGCTAACATACAGTATGTGTTCAACAAACACTTTCGGCATGAATGAATAAGTGTCTATAAGCACACTTAGAAGTATATATTTAATATTTAAAGAAGAAATACACTGGTGCTTACCAAATATCTACATTATTTACCAAGACATGCGTTATTGTCTCATAATTAAGAGATTGCTAAAACTAACTTTACCTTAGCAAATACTCAAAAAGAAAATCAGATCTAGAAAATGTCAGAAGACTGCAAACAAAAATCAGAAATGGCTCACTAAAGTGCAATTATCCAAGCACTATACTAACAACAAAAACAAAAACATAAATCTGGGTGAAAGTTAGTAAAGAAAATTAATTCCTCAGGAGAGTTAATAATAACTCAATCTATTTCAGATGCCTGGTGGGTTTAGTTGGGAAATTAAGACACACTGACATGAGAAGCTGATTGAACAGATACCATCTAGTCTATGTGCAATTGTATAGAGAAATCCCAGTAGTTGGAACTTACTGTTTAGCAGAGTACTATTGAAGATCCATCTTTACTAGGATCATAAAGGGCCTCTCTTGACCTAATTCTCTCTTCTAGGTGTCAGTCCCCATTTTCCTCATACATCTTTCCTTGATAAATCCCTTTCCTAAGGCCTCAATCCTTACTAACTTAAACTGGATACAAATGAAGTCGTATGATTTTAAAACCCAAAGGCCCCACAAATATACTCTCTCCCTCTTTTTTTTTTTCCCCCTAAAAGATGACTGGTAAGGGGATCTTAACCCTTGACTTGGTGTTGTCAGCACCACACTCTTCCAAGTGAGCCAACCGGCCATCCCTATATAGGGATCCGTACCCATGGCCTTGGTGTTATCAGCACCACACTCTCCCAAGTGAGCCACGGGCCAGCCCTTAGACTCTCTTCTTAGAAAATTGAGGAAACTGATGCCCAGAGCAATGAGTGACAAGCCATCTGTTACTGGTGACTAAAACCGGTCAGCAGACTCCTAGTTCCAGGGTTTTTTTTTACTATATATCTATTGACAAATGTTCCAGTTTATCTCAGAAAGTTTCAGCAACCCTAACTTTTCTTTCTCTTCCCCTTCATGGCAAAACTGACTCTGTACTTATTTTTGTTGTTTTAATTCTGCCCTCCCACCTTTCTGTTCCATCTGATTGCCAGGCCTAGAGCTAGAGCATCTGTGTCCACAGCTTCATTCTAAATCCTTACTATCTGCAATCCTTTTAGAGATGTTTGACAAGCAGATATCTGGCATCTCTAGCTTTTGAGGCTTGTGTTGACTTTTTACTTACTAAGAATATTAGCTAGAATATTAGAGTTGAAAACTATGAAGTGGTCTTTCCCAAACTGAGTTCTATTGAATGACATATTGAGATAATTTTGCACTGAGAAATAAGGGTGAAGGATTCTGTGAACCTGTGATCAACTCAGCTTGTGAAATGCTACATATCAATTTTTTTCTCAGAGATTCCAACACACTTCAGCTTTTTAAAAACTCTGACAAGTCCCAGTAGTAAAAGAGAAATTTATTTAACTCTGCTTAATCTTTGATCTTTTCACAACTAGTAACTTCCTTTAAAGCTAGTTTGGGAAGGCCTTGCCTAATTCAACCCCTTTGCCTTACAAATGAAGATTAAGTCTGGAGTTTGAATGACTTACAATGGTCCTACTCTAGTTAGAGCCAGAGCCAGGGCTCTGGGTCCAACCTAGCTGAGTTCCAAGCCAGGGCCTACTCCTCTGCTTGTCCTAGTTCTTTCTGGTCTTCAGTACACCCAATACCTAACCCTTTGCCTGGGACCTACTATAAATATTCACATATTGTATGCTTGTTGGGAACAGAAAAAGGGTAGATGCTTGGTCACATTATCTCAATTTGATCCTATATTCAATAATATAGGACATAGGGCTGCCTGATTGTCCTCACTTACACAACTTCTCCGCAATACTAGATATTGGGACATAGATGTGCAAAGCCATCCTAAGGATTTTCCCAGGGATTCCAAGGAACTAGAGGAATAAGCCCAGAGCAGTGTCCTGGTGGAAATTTGAAGGAAGCTATTCACATAGGGGCCCTAGTCTTTATGTGAAAGTTTGGGTGAAATTTGAAAGTACCTCCCAAAACTGCCTGCCCTTCCTTTCCATGCTTCCTTTTCATTTTCTCCTAACTTCATAACCCAACTCCTTCCTTTTTCTTCCTTTCCCTTTGTTGCTCCCACACCAAGTCTTCCCAGTTGATTCTAGAGACCCTAACATGTCAGGAATCAAGGTCTCTTCATTTTTTTTGGAGGAGGGACAGCTAGGAAAAAGTAACATGAAGAAAGAATTTTAAGAACATGGAAAACATGCATTGTATAAAGAGAGGTGGGCCAGTATTTGCACAAACCATTCACTGCCTTTCTGTTTGGGCTTTCCAGAACAATTGTGAAGTGAATGAACAGTGATGGTGAGTATTAAAGGGTGGAGGTCAGAGAGCTTTTATTGATGAGACTATACTCTTTTAAACATCTTTTATTCCAAATAAACACACCTAGTCAGTTCCCAAACATGCTCATTCCTATCAACTTGCTTTTGTTCATGTTTTATACTATTCTTTCTCCTCTACCACCCATGTCACCCTTCTCTTAGCCTTTCTCCAACGCTATTCTGGTACAGCTCAGTTTTCACCCTCCTGAGTTCACAGCCCTTGTTAACTTTACTGCCTATCTGAAAATTACTAATGTACTTACTGCCTCCTGACACCTCTAGGCTTATGCTACTGTATCATTTTACTTCTGTGCAATCACAGTCATGCACTGCATAACAATGGTGGTCACATTATAAGATTATAATGGAGCTGGAAAATTCCTATCGCCTAGTGACAGTGTAGCTGTTATAATGTTATAGCGCAATTACTTAAAAAAAATAAATTTAGTGTAGCCTCTGTATAGTTAATAAAGTCTACAGTAGTGTAATGTTCTAGGCCTTCACATTATTCACCACTTACTCACTGATTGACCCAGAGCAACTTCCAGTCCTGTAAGCTCCATTCATGGTAAGTGCCCTACACAGGTGTGCCATTTTTTAGATTTTTTTTTTCATACCGTATTTTTCCTGTACCTTTTCTATGTTTAGATATATGAATACTTGCCATTGTGTTACAATTGCCTAGAGTATTCAGTACAGTAATATGCTTTACACCCTATGATGTTCCCATAATGATGAAATTGCTTAACTCATTTCTCAGATGTATCCCCATAGTTAAGCAACCCATGACTGTATGTATCATTTTCCCAATTAGACTCTGAACCCCTCAAGCATAGGAACCATTTGGAATACTTGTGCAAAATGAGTTATCTGATAAATAGCTATTAATTATGCTAAACATTAAGTGAATGTTTACTGTAGAATACAAGTCATAAACTTGTATCTTCAGAAGCCAGGACAACTAATAAAAATGAGTAAATCAGGTGTAATATATCAGGGAGAGGGGAGGCTCGTGATAAACCAGAGAAACAATGCCTTAAGGAAGCAGGTGCTGTCCAACCACAGGGGATTGCATGATGTGGAAATTCTGGCCCAGTGTTGCCGGATAGTGATTTTTCAAGAGAAGCAGGGAGCCCAGATTATCGTGTGAAATATCTGCAACTTTAAGTGTTGGCAACAAATTAAAAAATGTTTAATGTACAGGGTGGGCCAAAAATAACATAAGTGCAGGTCAGTCTGTGGCTCTCAGGTTAGTTGTTTGGAAGTCTGATCACGTTTTTTCATACAAACAATATACGTAATCGACAAGCAACACCAAGACATAAAATTAGAAATATTTGAGGTTTTTTGTCTTATTTTACATTTTGAATTATGTTAACGCATAGAAGCAGTTTAATGAGACAGCAATGAAAATGGACATGGAGATTGTGGAGAGTCAAAAGGGGATTTATTGGATCCTCTCAAGGACTACAGAGGCTAATGTATTTATGTCTTTTAAAAATCTTTTTTCCCTTCAAAACATACAGATTACCTTTTCCTTGATTTTGGTCTTCCTGTTAGAGGTAATTATAGTCATTCTTCAGGGATTACAAAAGAAATGGGGGATAAAGATTAATTTTTCTGAGACAATTACTGGGTTAGAATTAGAAGATAAAAAGAAAATAGGTTAAAGAGAATATATAAAAAATATATTTTTATATTTTCATATATTGATAAAAGAAACTCCAAGGTGCCTATATGCTCTTTCCCTCACTCCTCACCAAGGATGCTACTATCTACACTCACTGAGTACCAAGAAGTAGGCTGTTTATATCTTGGTGTTATACTATGCTAAGGGTCACAGGCAATGCTAAAAGTCTTTTTTCCCTTCAAAACATACAGATTACCTTTTCCTTGATTTTGGTCTTCCTATTAGAGGTAATTATAGTCATTCTTCAGGGATTACAAAAGAAATGGGGGATAAAGATTAATTTTTCTGAGACAATTACTGGGTTAGAGTTAGAAGATAAAAAGAAAATAGGTTAAAGAGAATATATAAAAAAATATATTTTTATATTTTCATATATTGATAAAAGAAACTCCAAGGTGCCTATATGCTCTTTCCCTCACTCCTCACCAAGGATGCTACTATCAACACTCACTGAGTACCGAGAAGTAGGCTGTTTATATCTTGGTGTTATACTATGCTAAGGGTCACAGGCAATGCTAAAAGGTGTTTCCTCTGGCTCTCATCCTTGTCGCTGACAGGTTAAACACTGGGTGGTTACCCAAAGGTGCTCTGGACATTCAGGACCCTGCAACCCAAGAAGGAGTGGAAGCTGACAGTCCTCACACAAACTGAAAACCAAAGCAACTTCCAGAGCATGTAAATGTCTTCACCCTTGCAAAGGAGTGATCCAATGTAGCTATTATTGACTAAAGTATTTTTTACAACTATTTTCAGAGACTTTAATTTACTCCTTGAATATCCTTAGTGGGGACAAATTCTCCTTCCCTGAGGTTGAATTTGATTTCTGGAAAAGCCAAAGTTCCTGTAGATAACAAGTTGTATAGTGAAGCTGAGGATTTCATTCTGTTCATAAACAAGGTGAGACTATACAGCAATAAGACTGATGTTCATGCATATCTCATGAAATGACTTGGAAAGGACTTTCTAAGAGTAAATTTTAGACATATTCTGAGTATGAGCAATGCATCATCATCAGATTAAGTTTAGAGGAACAGGCAACCTGCTTACAAGTCTCTATTTCCCTGGTAGAGTAGCAGATTGGAAAGATCATGGATTGAAATAGACCAGGTTGCAATCTCTTCTTAGCCACTTACCAGCAATATGAGGCTGGGGGAATATATTTAATATCTCGTAGAGTAGCAGATTGGAAAGATCATGGATTGAAATAGACCAGATTGCAATCTCTTCTTAGCCACTTACCAGCAATATGAGGCTGGGGGAATATATTTAATATCTCAAGCATCTCAAGCATTTTTATTTTTTAAATGAGCATTTCTTTAAGAATATAGAGTATGAGAACAGGAATTATGCTTGTTTACTGCTCTTTCCCCAGAATAATGCTGGTACAAAGTGATGTGCAATAAATATTCACTGAAGAAATGAACAAGAATTTTTTTTTTGGTGGCTGGCTGGTACAGGCATCAACCCTGGACCTTGGTGTTATCAGCACCACACTCTAACCAACTGAGATAACTGACCAGCCCTGGAATAAAGAAGAATTTTAATGTGCACTGTTTTCAAAGAAATTTCAATTAATCAAGATACCCATTTAAGCTATTAACAAGTTTCAAAAAATCAATTACAATAGTTCATGCTGGAAAAGAGTATAGCACAGCCAGCATTCTCACACATTGCTATTAACCAGATAAATTGGAAAATAACTTGGAAATAAGTAACAGGACCTGCAAAAATAGTTATAGCCTTAGATCTAGCAAGCCCACTTTTTGGGACTCCCTTGAGAAAAATTCTAAAAACAGATTATTTATACAAATATGTTCACTGTAACATTACTTATAGTGGCAAATAACTAAATAGTCTCGGTTTCTGGCAATAGGGAAATAGTTAGGTTTAAAATGGCACAAGCTCTTTGAGGCATCCATTAGAGAGAGAGCTGAGAATGCTATGCAGTGATAATATGGTAGATCCTTCTGCTAAAATTCTAAGTAAAATAAGTAGTGAGAAAAATTGTATGTATATATGACAGCATCTAACAAAAGCAACACAACATATACACAAAACAAGAGACTGAAAGGAAATGAAACGAAAAGCAAATGGTGGTTGTGTCAAGATACTAGGTGATCTTCGTTTTCCAAAATTTCTATAGCATGATTATTTACCTTTTATGATAAAAAAAATAATTCAAATGAATTATGCTTCTTTGGGGAAAATTTAAAAGCAATTATGACATCCAGGGATCATAGGACTTAAACACTCTCTACTCTCTGACATCCATCCACTCCCCAAACACACCCTTTACCTACTCATGTTCCTATATGCTGTTTCCCTGTGCACACCTCGCTGCATAACTTGTCTGTCTTGCCCATGCAGTATGTACTTTCCTCAAAGATACAAAGGGCTAAAGAGTAGGATTCCTTCTGTTATTGGAATTTCTCCTGCTTCCCCTCATGACCAAACTCTAGTTCATCCTTCAGTAACCATCTCAAATATCCCCTTCTCTGGGGCACTCTGTCCAACTCACCCCTTGGACAGTCACTCCTGCCTTCATGCTCTCTACTACTTAGTTTGAGCATCTACTTTTGAAACTTGTTGCATTATCATTACCAGTTTCTAGATCTATCTCCTCCACTTTTGTTCCCCTACATCTAGCACACTATCTGGTACATAATTAGTGCTCAATATAATTGTTGACTGAAAGAATATAATGCTGTTTATGCTTCATTTCACTGTTGCTTTTAAGTTCATGCCTTCTGAAAAAGCAGGTAGCTTATCCCTTACCATTTTCCTGCTTAGGCTCTTCATGGAAGGGAAACAGGAATCCAGGGCAAAAGCAAGCACATTTTGCTGGTTGATTATACTGGTGCTGCCTTATTTGAAAAACAGGATGTACAGGGAGAACTTCCTGCTAGAGTATTATCACAAATACCCTCTCTACTGTAGGAGCTGTCCAGGGACTTCTGGTTACTCATCCATTTATTCACTCAAATATATTTTTACTTTGTGCCAGGTACTTTTAGGAACTGGGTACATGGTGGGGAAGCCCACAGACATGCTGCCTCCTCTCCAGAGCCTCCAGCCAGGAGGGAGAGATGAAATTACTCAGGGAGATAAATTACTTAGGAGTAATTAATCTTGTGAATTACTATATCACTGTGCCTAAACATCATTATTGTTCAACTAACAAATGATAGAGGCCATGGCAAATTTCCTTAATTATGATGGTCAACTGAAGACACCAGCCTTTAATAACTTTAGAAGTCAATGTCATCTTTCCCACACTTATAGGCCAGATCTCTGGGCCCCACAGTTGGCAATCATCTGAGCAAATCCAAAACCCTTGGTTAAGAAAAGTATCAAGCCTGCTTGCAAATATTTCACTTTCTTCACATTGTGGCAAGATGACCCCCATTGGGACTAGAATTCCAGTAAAATACTTTAATTCTTATAACAAAAATTTATGTCAATGTTGAGCTGGGTCATAAACCCTTCAAACTCGTTGTGCAGACCAGGCCACAGACCCCTCATATACAGGTTGTGAGCTAGGTAACTGGAAAGATCCTGGGAGCTGTTGGCAAGGTTTACATGCTTTGTTTTTTTTTGTTTTTTAAAAGATGATCGGTAAGGGGATCTTAACCCTTGACTTGGTGTTGTCAGCATCACACTCTCCCAAGTGAGCCACGGGCCGGCCCTTGTCTGTTTGTTTTTAAGTTTAATACAAATACTGTTATTCTTTTTTCTGTTGTGATTTTTTTTTTTCCTTTTTGTCTTTTTTCATGACCGGTAACAGGATCGCAACCCTTGGTGTCGCGCCCGTAATGCGACTGGCAACGGGATCGCAACCCTTGGTGTCACGCCCGCACCGCGCTCAACCAGTGAGCGGACCGGTCTCTATATGGGATCTGAACCCTCAGCGGGAGCGCCGCCGCACTCTACCGAGTGCACCACCGGGCCAGCCCTGTTGTGATTTCTTAGAAAGGCACTTCATTATAATTTATTTGAAGAAAATCCACAGAAAAATACTAAGTCAATAAAAAGTATAAAAGCATACATTATGGGAAAGAGGTTGGGCTTTGAAAAGTTAGCATGATGCTCTAAATTAAGTGTCACAATGTCTACTTGCAATTTTTTTTTGTTTGTTTTTTGGCAGCTGGCCAGTTACTTGCAATTCTTTGTCTTTTAATTTTTATTTTTTTATTGAATCATAATTGATTGTACATATTTTTGGGATCCAATGTTGACATATGTTGATCAAATCAATATTACTAGTATGTATATTGTTACAAATTGTACTTATTCTTTATGCCCCTTGTCCAATCTCTCCCTATCCCCCTCTCCCTCCCACCTCCCACCACTGATAACCCTAGATTTCTTCTCTCCCTCTGAAAGAGTAATGGTTACTCTGTTGATTAGTTGACTAAATGATCTGTCCAACGCTGAGAGGTGTGTTCAGGTCCCCCAATATTATCATAGAGCAGATGCTTCTTCTGTCACTCCAGAATGGGCTTTGTGGAGAGAGACATCCTCTTCTTTTCTTTGGTCTCTGCTGGTGACTCTCCTTGTGTCAATGCACTCCAGTGGCTGGTGGAACATCTGCGTGGTGGTTGTGATATCTAGCCACTTTCACGGAAGCCATAGGTTACTGTGGTGGCTGTGGTGGCCCACCCACATGGATGTGATGTTTTTGGCATGCTCCTTGGCACTGGTATGCCTGGCTATGGGCGAGGGGTCCAGTCCCTGGCTTGATGCCCCAGGCCCCCGGGTGGGATCCCAAGGTGCTAGTGGTGTGCCTGGTTGTGGGCGGGAGGTCCAGTCCCTGGCTCCATACCCTGGGCCCCTGGGCAGGCCCTGAGGCACACTGCCAGTAGGAGTGGGGTCTGGTCACCGGCTTCAAACCTCAGGTTCCCAAGTGGGCCCCAAGGCACTGGTGGTGTGCCTGGGCTGGAACTAATTTTTTGCTCTTTGCTTACTTCTAAAATGGGGGAACTTCCTGTGGGAACCAGTATTTGAGCTGTGTGGTTGAGCTAAATTATTGCTTTGCTGCTGTTTCCCTAGGGAAGGCTTTTTGTGCAGCTCAAGGTGTAATGGTTGACCTTATAGGTACTTCCGGCTCTCCAGAGACCCAGTACACCTGGGTTGTGTAGAAACTCTGATCTGGGCCTGAGATTTTTCATCAAACTGCAATTCTGCATTCCTGACCAGTCTCCTCTGAGTGGTTCTGCACTGATTGGAGGGTGGATTGGCTGTCTGTGCCATGTCCCAGTGTTCTCCTGGTAGGCCTGTCTCCCCACTGCCCATGGTCCAAACACTTCCCATGGGATGGGCCATGCACCAGTCCCTTGCAATGACTCACCGGCTTCTGAAAGGCTGCCCTCTTTCAGTTGTTCTGGTTCTTCGCTCCTGCGTGGATCCACGGGAACCCTGTTAGTGGTCTTGCTGTCCTGGTGGCCACCAAGGACCTCTTTTCCCATGCTGCCTCCAAACAACTCCATCTGAAAGGCACAGCTGTGGCTTCTGTTGGCTCCTGCTCTATGCACTCAGCAGCTCCAGCTTTAAAGCAGCTGTGGCCCAAAACATTCCAAGCAGTTTTTTCTTTCTCTCATCATGGTTTCTCCCACCTTCATGAATTCTGTAGGTCTCTCCTCCTCTTCCCCTGAGCTCCAGAGGCCCCAGCTTGGCTGTTGTTACATTTTTATAGGTGTAAATTGGTTGATTTGTGGGATAGAGTGACGCTGGGGACCATCTGTTCTGCCATCTTGACTGGAACTCTCTGATATGCTTTATTTGGACGTGAGCTCAGCCCCCAGCTTCTGCAGTGGCAGCAACAGCAGCAGCAGCCTCCAGCAGTCCCAGTGGCCCCCTGGTAGCCTCCCGGGGGCACTGTGTAAAAGAGCTGTTTGTCCTTTATGTGTAAGTTAGATAGCAAGGAACATCTGGGTGTGAGTCAGACAACCAAGGAACAACTGAGCGCACATGCAGACTTAACGTATTTACAACAGACACACTAAGTTATGCTTGGCAAGATTCTGAACATCTGAGGGAGCCTGACCATTTGTTTGCATTTTCCTTATACTCCACCCCTTTGTACAAACTACACATTTGGAATCTTCCGTGATGTTCCCTCAGCGAGGATAACTGACCCTTGCATCCATATAACCCCCACACCTATTGTACATTCTATACACCTTGAGGCCTGTCCCTGTAGCTCTACCCTTTTAGCTATATTTACTGACATTCCATTCCAACAGTCCCAAATGTCTTTAGCTTGTTCCAGCACCAACTCAAAAGTCCAAAGTCCAAAGTTTCATCTGAGACTAAAGGCAAAACTCCTTCCAGCTGTGAACCTGTAAAAATCAAAACCAAATTTATCTACTTCCAAGATACAATGGTGGGACAGACATTGGGTACACATTCCCATTCCAAATGGGAGGAATAGACCAAAAGAAAGGAAAAGACAGGCCCCAAACAAGTCTGAAACCCAATGGGGCAGATATTAAGCACAATGGGGCAACTGGGCCTCCAAAGCCTTGGGCAGCCCTGCTCCTACAGCTCCACCAGGTGCAGCCCATTTAGCTGCCCTGGTGCCTGTAGCTTTTCCAGGCCAGCATTGCACATTGCCAGTGGCCCTACAGATCTGCTTTCCTCGTGGCAGCTCTGCTGTCTTTGCTCCACTAGACATTTCTCCGGTGGGGGCTCTGACCCCACTTTTCTGCTGCACATTGCTCTAGTAGATGGCCTCTGGAGTGTTTCTGCCCCTGTGGCAGGTCTCTGCCTAAGTCCCCAGGCTTTTCCATACATCTGAAATCTGGGTGGAGGCTGCCACGCCTCCAGTGCTGTTATGTTCTGCCAGCATGCAGACTTAACACAACATGGATGCCACCAAGGTTTCTGCTTGTGCTCTCCAGAGCTGCTGCATGAACCACACTTGGGGCTGCTTGAGGCAGGGCTGCTCCAGCCAGAGTAGCTGGAATGCAGAGAGTAGGTTCTTGAGGGCAACAGAACCCCAGGTCTGTCCTCTGGAAAAACTCAGTTCTTCTAGGCCTCTGGGTCTGTGATGGGAGGGGTGCCCTTTCAAACTTCTGAAATGCCTTCAGGGCCTTTCTCCCATCATCTTGGCTATTAGCATCTAGCTGCCCCATACCTGGCTCCCGAATCATTTGAACCAGCTCAGCATACATTTGTCATCTGCCCACAGTTTTGGGCAGTTCTCCAGCATTTGCCCACACATTTTGGACAGCTGCATTCACCCATTCCATTAAGGAGTGGTTACCCGGCCCCTGTGCATATCTGTGGCTATTGTGTAGCTGCTACCATAGGGATGGGTGTATGGTAATGGAGGCTAACTTTTTCACCTCTGCACCAGAGCACATCACACCATCCACCCCTAAGTCCCACAACTGCAGCAGCCAGGCAGCCAGTAGCTCTCCCTGTTTCTGCCGAAACTGTTTCCCCAAGTCAACCAATTCAACCTGGGTATATGGGACACAGGTAGTGAATTGGGTCACTTGTGGGTTGCCTACCAGCTGTCTGCCTGGTCCCACAGGCTGCTCATGCCTCACTTTCTGATGAACAACCGGTCATGCCAGGAAATGCACAGTCTCCCCCAACTCCCATCGGGTTCATCGTCATCCCCAGTGTTGAAAGCAGGGATGACCTGTTGCTGCACATCAGCCTCCAGAGCATGTACCCGTACTTCCAATGTGTCTGCCTCCTGTTTCAAATCTCAAAACTGTGCTGCTTCATAAAGTGCCTGGTCCATGTTGGCTCACAGTACAGTGCACAACAGGCAGCCTCCAGTCAACAGGAAAGCAGTCACTAGATACCACATACTCGAGGGTAGCCACATTTCCTCTCCCTCCTGAGAAGCTAATGGCTTCCTTATCCACTTGGAATCCTGCCAACTACACCAATTGTTGGGCTGGGTCACAGACCCCCCATATGCAGGTTGTGAGCTAGGTAATTGGAAAGATCCTGGGAGCTGTTGACAAGGCTGACATGCTTTATTTGGATGCAAGCTCAGCCCGCATCCTCCGTAGCCTCTGCAGCAGCCAGCAGCAGCCTCCAGCAGCAGCCTCAGTGGCCTGCTGGTGGCCTCTAGGGGTGTACCAGGGCACTGTGGATCAGAGCCATTTGTCCTTTATCCTTAAGTCAGATAGCCAGGAACACCTGGGTGCAAGTCAGATAACCAAGAAACACCTGAGTGCACACGTGCAGTTACCGTATTTACAACAGACACGCTAAGTCATGCTCAGCAAGATTCCGCATAGCTGAGGGAGCCTGAGCATTTGTTTTCATTTTGCTTATAGTCAACAACTTTACTTCATGTCCCTAAAGTCTACTTTTCAGGTGAAACATAAAATTCTAAAATGAATTGATACTTTGGAAAAGCCCAGTGGAGATCTTTGATATAAGACTGTGATTGTCTGAGAGACATGCAATTTCTCCAGCTTTTACAGCACTAACTCCAGATCGACTACCTGAATTAGAATTCTGGCTCCGCCACTTACCAAGTGTATTACTTGGGCAGATACTTCACTAATCCCTCTATGCCTCAATTTGTTCATTTATAAGAATAATAGTATTTACCTCACAGAATTGTTATAAAGATTAGGTTAATATGTGTAAATCGTGGTTAGAACAATATGAGTTAGGTATGACAGTGATGATTCTTATATCCAGTTAGAACATCAACAAACTAAGCCTGTGGATACCAATGATTAGGAAGAGGTTTTGAGTTCACACTATGTGCACTGGTTAGGAATTCTATATATACAGGCACATTTAATCCTTATAATAAGCCCTGATGGAGGCACTTTCATTATCCCCACTTTTACATATAAGGAAATTAACATTCACAGAAATTTAAGGAACTTGCCCAACTAGTCACACAACTAGTAAATGCTAAACCTAGTAGCCATAGCCAATAGAAGTCTATGTTAAGAAGATCTACACCTGCATAGAAATTCATAAACCTGATAGCACCAGACTAATGATGAAAATAAAAGAATAAAAAACACTTTGCTACTGTAGTATACTGTACATAACTGTCAAAAATCAGATCTGNAAAAATCAGATCTGGACTAAATATATTTCTTATGTGCCTGGTACCACTCCAAATGCTTTACATATTAACTAATATTTGACGATGATGATAATGAACAATAAAGCTTTTTACACATCTTATGCAATCTTCACAATAGCTTTATGTGCTAAGTATTATAACCACTTGCTAGATCAGGAAACAAACTTATATGCTAAATATTCTGTTCAAGGTTACACAGCTAGTTCAGCTCAGATCCAGGATTTGAACACAGGTCTCCCTGATCCCGAAGTCCATGCTCTTAAACACTAAAAATATTTCCCAAAGTTTAGTATACCATCAGTTTCATGAAGAATTTTGTTAAATAGGAGATATATGTAGCCAATNAGTTTAGTATACCATCAGTTTCATGAAGAATTTTGTTAAATAGGAGATATATGTAGCCAATTAAATTTGGGACTCACTCTATATTGTTTTTAAGATTCAAAATACACATTAGTATGTTATAGTAGGAGTTCTAAAATGTTTTATGGTTAAAAAAGTAATCCTGATTAAATCTGTTTAACTCAAAATTTCCCAATCTTATTTGGAACCCATGGAACCCTTTTCAATGTGTTATATATGTTGTTAAAGCAATGTGTTATATATGTGTTATATATGTTGTTATATATGTGTGTTATATATGTGTGTGTGTGTGTTTCAATGTGTTATATATATTGTTAAAGCAAATAAGAAGGAGGCCATTAGCCCGAGGTTGTCTCTGTAACCAGCACTCTTATGTAAGTAAAGCAAATCAAAATCCAATTCAATTAAACAGTAAAATGAAACTTAAACTAATCAATCAGAAACCACCAGCTAACCTCTAACTAGGGACTTTCCATTGAATCATACATAAATAAGGCAAAGCCTAGCTGTAGCCAATCAAGTAATTTCTCTACTTTGCCTGTGTGTTTGGTCTGTAAAAGCTTGCTGCTCATATAGCAGAGTGGAGCTCTCTGAACCTCTTCTGGTTTTGAGTTCTGTCTGATTCAATCATTCTCTGCTCAAATAAACTGTTAAATTAATTTTGTCCAAAGTTTTTCTTTTAACAATATTAATATCTTCCAGGACTAAAATTTGTAAATACATAAAATACTCCTTCCCTGTGGGATGCATTCTTAATGTGGATCATACAACTAGTACGAAACAGTTTAGAGTGAAGGGGTGGGAAGGGGAAAGGGAAGACAGGAGATTGAACAACCACAGGAGACTGTCAAATATAGTTGAACGTCTATGGAGTCCAACAGACCTTGTTCACAGCCAGCCTCACTAAGCAGTCATGTGTCTGTACATACGTTACTTAACTTTGTTCAGCCTTTATTTCCTTCCTTGTAAAATGAAGATATTAACTATTATTTTACAAGGTGAATGTGTTTATAATTCAATTAACAGACCCATTATTAGGTAGACATCTGCCAGCAATCTTATTCGATTAAAAGTAGATCATCTTCTAAAGGCAGAATTGACTTGCTTTGTTAAGAAAAGTCAAGGAAGCAGGGATTATTGCCCCTCCGGACTTGCTTCTAACAAGGAAGAATTATGCCACGAAATGGAAGCAATTGAAACCTGGGGACAAAGTGACCCTATCTGAGAAATGATGCATTTACCAGAAATAGTGAGACAAACATTTTGCACTTGAGAAAAGCAGACTTAAAAATGCTCAAAGACAAGGTAGTTTGAGTTCCAAGGCAGGGACAAAAACTTATGGGACAGGCAGCTCAGAAGGGGATTTTCTCATGGGACTTTAATCTCTTTCAAGAGGAAAAGGGAAAAGTAGAATGACATCAAATGAATGTGGGAATTCGCCAGTGATATTTTAAGGAGATGGCCTGTAATTATAACGAATATTTTCTAGAAACAGGAACAAAATTCATAACAAATTCAAAAAGAAGCCTAAGTCTATAAAAAAAAAAAAAAAAAAAATTATGAGGAAGTTAGAAACCCAAGAAGCAGAAAGGCTTGCAAAAAAAAAAAAAAAAGCCATTTTTGGCTAAGTTCAGA
>NW_007728078.1:214640-237285 GCF_000696425.1 Galeopterus variegatus | reverse complement strand
TTTAATCTCTTTCAAGAGGAAAAGGGAAAAGTAGAATGACATCAAATGAATGTGGGAATTCGCCAGTGATATTTTAAGGAGATGGCCTGTAATTATAACAAATATTTTCTAGAAACAGGCACAAAATTCATAACAAATTCAAAAAGAAGCCTAAGTCTGTAAAAAAAAAAAAAAAAAAATTATGAGGAAGTTAGGAACCCAAGAAGCAGAAAGGCTTGCAAAAAAAAAAAAAAAAGTCATTTTTGGCTAAGTTCAGAGTCAAGCACATGGAAGCGCTAGGTCTGCCCCTCGGGGCAGATGGAGTAATACAGAGACTGAAAGAAAGCAGAACTATAAAAATTCCTGTTTTCTTTCTAGTTTCTCTATCATGAATGATCTTCAGACAAGACAAAACAAAAAACCTAAAACAGTAAGAGGTAAATATGTCTGTGATAGGTAAGAAAGCTTATGATTTGGTAAGGAGCCTATGCATTAAAAAACAAACAAACAAACAACAAAAAAACCCAGCATAAGGTAAGAAACATAAGAGCCATAAAAGAAAAAATGCTAGCAGAGTGTAGGGAAATGCAGGCTGACTGAGGGGGTGAGAGTGGAGGGGAATGAGGAAATTTTCAAAAGGAATGCTTTTTTTGAGTTAGTGTTTAAAGATGTGCAGGATGTTGGCTGAATAAATAGGGTAGGAGGGCATGTGAGGCAGAGGGAACAACAGAAGGAAAGGCATCAGACACAAGTGTGTAAACTGTCATTGGAAACAGTGAGGATGGAGTCAGCAGAGTGGTGCCAGCTAAGGAACTTTTATTCTACAAGCGATAAGAAACTGGGGTGGGGTGGGAGAGTGGTAACTGGAGGGTTAACAGCACATTGCAGCACTCAGAACTGGGAACACAGAGGTCACTCCACAGCTTTGGCTTGATTAGGCTGACCTGTGTGCAGGTCAGATAAATGTAGCCTGAGCATTTGAGTCCAGGCTTGCCTGGGAATAATTCTGGTTTAAAGCTATTGTCCTGGCATGATTATTAATAGCAGCTTCTGTCACTCTCAAAAATGTCCTGGTTTGGACAATAAATTACATGGCTACCTAGATATATGTAACTTGGGGACTATCTGTGTTTAATAGCAATGATAATAAATGTGTATTTATATAGTTACAAACTGCAGAGAGCTAAGAATCCCAACAGGTATGCTACAAATGGATTATATGTGGGCCACCATATATTGATGTTTAAGTGTTTTATAGAGGTAAAAACTTAAAACTGGTGTTTATAACTATTCAAAATTTATCAAAGTTGGCATTCTATTTGAGAACCGCTTACATACCTCTCTCTATAGATCTTTTGAATTCTGTCACTCAAGCCCATACAGATTCCCCTCCATATTGCTCCCTGTATCCCCCACTCTACAATATAAATGTAATTATTTCTATGACATGAGAATGATTGGGAAGCACTGATGTAGATTAATGTAACTGTGGGAGCTCAAAAAAGGTCAGTATACAAAGAGTGCATAAGTGACAAAGTTATCATGAGCATTCCCACAGCTGGGCCCAGCAGCGACAGCATGAAACAAGGAGCCCAGGAACTGCAATTCCAGTCCCTGTTTTGCCATTATAACTAGCCATGTGATCTTGAGGATGCCACTGACCCTTTCTGAACCTCAAGTTTCCTCAGTGAACAAATGGAAATACTGCCAACCATCTATTTATTGCAAATAAATAAATTAAATGAGGTGATGTAAGTAAAACCCTTCATAAAACCTGGAGTGCTATTGCTATGGGTCAAATGTGTCCCCCAAAAGTTCATGTATTAGAAACATGATCTCCATTGTTAAGGGTTAAGACAGTGGGAAATCCAATTATAGGATTTGAAAGGTGGTGCCTTTGAGAGATGATTGGATTGTGAGGACTATGCCTGCATGAATGGACTGATCCATTCATACGGTAAGAGACTGATGGTTTGATGGGTTGTTATGGTCTTGGTTCTGATGGCTTGCTTTATAAGGAGAGCAAGTGAGAAGGTTAGTTCTCTCTTGCTCAGGCCATTCTTGCCATGTGATACCCTGTGTAGCCATGGAACCCTGTAGAGACTTCCCACCCAGAAGGCGGCCCTAACCGGATGTTTCCCCTGGATTGTGGACTTCTCAGCCTCCAAAACTGTAACAAATAAATTTCATTTCTTTTTAAATTACTCAGTTTCAAGTATTATGTTATAAGCAATGGAAAAGGACTAATACAGCTATATAAATCCAAGGTGTAATAAATTATGTCCTTTAAGGTCTCATTTCTCTAAGGGCTAGCCTCTTCTTCCTCTGGATCCTGATGTCTCCCAGGGGTACCCTGGGTAGGATCTCCCAATCCTACTCTCACTCCACACACATTCACTCGCACTACTTCCACCACCACCCATCTGCTGATCACTTCCAAATCCTTATCTCTAACCCAGCTCTCTGAGCTCCCGACCTGTATATGCAGCTATTTATGAACAGCTATTTATGAATAGCTATCCTAGAACTAGTCCCACTGACACTCCCAGACAAGGTCCAGAACTCTGTATCTTCACTCTTAGATCTGTTCCTTCTCCTAAATCAGGGTCCTTGTCACCATTCACCCAGCTAGAGTTTGTCCCAGGAGTCATCTTTGACTCCTTTCCTCCACTCCATACTATATCTCCTCCAGCACCAACTCTGGTCAGCTTCCCTCCAAACCAGTCCCTCTTCATTAGTTCATGCTCTCATCTGGGCTACTGCCTCCTAAGTGGTCTCTTGCCTTCTTAAATTTGCTACTTAAATTCCTACTTTTGCTTTCTTAAATTCCAGTCTCCACACTGCCATTGACAAGGGCTGTTCTAAAACACGGATTGGGCCATGTGACTTCTCTGGTAAAAATCTGTCAGTAACTCCTTTTCTGCCCATTCAACCCTTCATTATTTCCTTCCTTTCTGTCTTGCTCTCTGACCTTAAAACTTTAAGCTCTAGCCAGTCTAAAACACAGTTAGTTCCTTAGCCATATTATCCTCTCTCAATGGAATCTTTGCATACTGTGTCTTCTGGCTGGAATGTCCCTTTCGCCTCCCTCTATATTCCCCTACCTCCTTCACTTGGCCAGTTCCTATGGGAAGGCAATCTACCACAATGGTTAAAGCTCTTGAGCTCAGGAGTAAGACAGTCTAGAGTTGAATCCAGGCTTCACCTCTTATAAACTGTCAGCTTTAGCAAGTTACTTTTCTTTGCATTTCAGTTTCCTCCTTTGTCACATAAGGAAAATAAGAACACCTGCCTGATAGTATTATAGTATGTACTAAATGAATTGCATGCAAAGCACATGCAAAGTATCTGACACAGAGTAAATGCTCACTATATTCTTAACAGATGTTATTTTTACTGTGAATGCTCAACCTTGATAACTCAGGTCAGATATCAATGTGAAAGGGAAACACTTCCCAATGCCCAGGTCTACTTTAGGTGTTGTTTTAAGGTTCTTGCAGCAACCCATAAATGGCTCTATTATAACTCTTCTTCCATCATTCATGTGCACACTGTGTCACTGTCAGTTGGATTATCTCTCCTCACTTGACAGTAAGCTCCTTAAGATTAGGTATCTATCTTATTCATTTCTGTTTTGCCTGTTCCTAGCACTGGTGTTCAGTTAATATTTATTGAGTGGGTAATGACTTCCAGATGGCAGGATTTTAATTTTGCTTTGGAAACACTGAAAGATAGATTGTTAAAATTTCATAATACGACACACCTTAGATTAGGCAGGGAATATAGCCAGGTTTGTCACTTAGAAATTCAATTACATTTCCATATGCTTTATAAGCATAAAGTGAGGGAGAAAATAAGTGGAAGACAGTTCTCGCAGTTTCATTTGGCAGTAAAAGTAGATATATGCATACTATTTTAAAAGAACTAATTTGCATAAATAGAAAGTTTAGGAATGGTTAACTGCACTTTCACATTTCACAGAAATGTCTTCAGATCAAGTTCAAGCCACATATTAGAAATAAGATGTCCCATTCAAATAAAGTAATAATAATGGCATTTCTGTGCTCAGGGCTGTATTTGTAAAATTGCTAGAAAAAATAAAAGGAAATTGAAAATTAGGCATTGTCTTAAACACCTGATAGCCAAATCAATCTGACAATGTTTCATAGGTGCTGTCTGCAGAGACCAGCTCAGATTGTTCACCTGTCAGGGGGATCCAAACCCCAAACCTGTGACCTTGGTGATATAAGACTGTGCTCTGACCAACTAAGTTAACTGGCCAGCCCTCTGAAGCTATTCTTAAAGCCTTTCTGCTGCTATTTGTTTAAAGAAAATCCTATCAAATCAGCTAAAAATTAGTGTGGTTAATGAAAACTCCAATTTACATGAAGAAATACACATCATCATATGTCTGGAAAGCAGTAGACAAAACTTATTATTTACTAATGTTTTAAAGTTAAATTTGGGCTGGCCCGTGGCTCACTTGGGAGAGTGTAGTGCTGATAACACCAAGGCCATGGGTTCAGATCCCTATATAGGGATGGCTGATTAGCTCACTTGGGAGAGCATTGTGCTGACAACACCAAGTCAAGGGTTAAGATCCCCTTACCAGTCATCTTTTAAAAAACAAAATAACGTAAAATAAAATACACACGACATTGATATGCACATACATGTACATCAATTCCACTTTAGAAATAGGAAACCTATCCCTGGGTGCAAAAAAAAGTTTTAAAATAATTTATTATTACTATTCTACTATATGTAGAATATACAGATATGGAAACTGAGAATACAATATGTGTAGAATATACAGATATGGAAACTGAGAATACAACCTTTGGCCAAGAAAGAAAAAATCAACATATTTTAAATTATATTTTTCTGTTTTTCTACACATACAAATATATATCTACATGTTTGGATATACAAATGATACACACGCTGTTTTGTAGACTTTTCCCACTTGACATACAGTACAAATCTTTTGCAGGTCATTAAACATTATTTTAAAACTTAGATTCTTCAGCTGCATAGTATTCCCAAATGTGAATTTACCATAATTTAATCTCTTATTGTTCTGAAGTTTTCATTTTTAAAAAAAAATGTTAAAAAGAAAAACAGAAAAAGAAAAAGAGAAAGGTTGTTGAATGTTCCCTCACATTTCTTATAAATGACAGTGCTTTTGGAGTAGTTGAACAAGCTTTTAATCCTGTAAAATGTTCCATTCTTATAGCTACAGCTTTGCCTACGATAAATTCTATCCAGAGGGATTTCTTGGTCAAAGAATAAACACATTTCTAAGGCTTCTGATGGATATTGCCAAATTGCCCTCATATTTTTCTTCCAATGTATATTTTCTCCAGCAGTGTACGCTTCTCAGTATCTTGAGCTGCACTGGGATTACCATTTTCTAAAATCTTTGCTTGTACTGCATTTTGAAATCAGTCTTTAGAATTTCCTTAAACTCTCTCCTATTGTTCCTCTTGTCTCCTGATACCCAATCTTCATCTAAATGGTTCTACTGTCCTTCCCAGACCTAATTTCATTCGTGCTTTTCCACTGCTCAAATCTTATGATGGCTTTGTTATAACAGTGAAATTTGCCTAGCTAGTAGTTTATCCCCTTAGACTCTTAGAACCAAAGTATCAACCAAGTAATCTGATAAACTATCCAAGCTAATTAATGTAAAGGGGCTCATTCCCAGAAGTACATATACAATATATCTTGAGCAGTTTAAGAAAACTGTACTAGCTCCAACAGCAATGTATTTTATCTTATAGAGCACTGGTTCCCAAATTTTGCTGCAATTGAAATCACCTGGAGAACTTTTAAAAGTACTCTAAACACTACTAAAAATAGTCATCTCCTAGAGATTCTCATAAATCTGTTATAGGGTATAGACCTGGGCATTAGGATTTTTTTTTTTTTTAACAGTCCCTAGGTAATTCTAATGGATCATGTATGTTTGAGATGAGTTAGAGAGATACCCTAAGTAGTTTCTTCTTGGATATTATTGGAGGACCCCAGGGAAGAAAAGCACAATGAACATAATCTCTATAATCGAACTCACTGCACAAGATAAAGGAGAAAAGGGGAAGTCAGGGGTGAGGCATTTGCCAATGACAACACAATAAAGTAGCATTCACATTTCTTGATGCTATGCAGATGCTGCTGTGTTAAGAAGTAGGCCGAGCTTACTCTCTTAAATAGCTTCAATTGCTTTTGTAATTGATCCAATTCACTCAAACTAAAATTAAAACAAGGTTTATATCATGCAATTTAGTGGTAGCTCTTCAGGTTTCAATTATATAAATTACTTCCAGTGTACATTTATATTATTGTGTTAATGAAGTTAGCAATCCTACAGATTTTCTCCCCAATCCATAGTGGACCCTTGGGGACAACTCTTAGAAGAATAACTACAAGTACCAAGCACTTAAATACATTACTAAACCTCATAGCACCCTTAAGTTATTTATTTGCCCTATTTTACAGGGAAAACTCCAGAAAATTTGAAGTGACACTAGTAAATTGCTTTACTGGATAGCATATGTTTCCATCTGGACTGAATAATCTTTCCAATATTTCACAATTCAGAAGAGAGGTGATAAAAGCCACTTCTCTGCAAACCTACTCCCGAACTACAGTGTCAGGTGAGGACACTTGTTACCTCATCTATTCCTGTGACCTGGCTTTACACATATTACCATTTCTAAACACTGCCTGAGGGCATGCTCGGTAGAGTTCCCTACACAGCCTTGCCCTCGATAGGTCAGCAGCCTTGTTGGAGAAAAAAGGCTTTTCTCCAAATCTGCCTTTTCCCAAATTACTTATAATGAAGAAGCCTTTCTTGGTGATGTGAAAACTAAGAATAATCTCTACAGCTAACATGGCAGTTTGATTCTTTTTTCCTGTTTTCTTTATTTTTAATTTATTGTAGCAGGTCATTTAACCCACCTAGCTAAACACCATTGTTCTACAGAATCTTTGAAGGGTGTTACTTCCAAATTACATAATTTTATGGGGGAAAAGAGAGATTGCAGGGCTTCCTACATAAAGACTAATTTTCTTGGTACCAATGCTAGAGAAGAGGATGATCATCCTTCCACCATGTCAGCATTATAGTAAGCAGGAGGGAAGGATGGGAGTACGTATCTTCATAGACTTAAGAGACAAAGAGCTGGAAAATGCGGCTGGATTCAGAAAAAGCAAATCCATACGAGGAATGTGCTATAATGCCTCGAGTAAGGGGACTTTAATAGAAAAAAAGTCCACAGACTATGTAATCCCACACATAATTAGAATGCACTGGGAAAAGGAACCCTGTAGGAAAAATCACGAGTTTTTCATTTCTTTTTCTACTTGTCATTCCTGAAAGGAGTTTACCAAAATAACCTGAGATTAAAGCCCAAGGTCGGGGGGGAGGGAGGAGACTTGGTTTTAGAGGAGGGTTAGTTTAGATAAAAGAGGCTGCTCAGAAATACTGTCCAATCATAGGGCTCAGCCTTGCTGCAGACTGTAGTTTAGATTTTAGATTCTCTGACACTAAAAATAATGCTTCTTACCATGGAATAAACCAGAGACAGTTACATTTGCCTGTCCATAGGGGGAAAGAAACATACACCCATGATACACTGGAGAGAAACGTTACCCTTCCAAGTAAAGGCAGAGGTTATCACCTTCACAGCTTAGGACATAAAATAAATGCTGCAGGGCAGGCAGAAAGCACGCTTCATGCAAACAAGGGCTGCCGTCGCCTCCGTCCCCTCTTTTTCTGCCAGCCAGGCCTCCTGGCCTCCTTTCTTGGGCTGAGCTGAGAATTGCCATGGATGAAATGGGAGACCTGTGGGGTTCCTTAAAGGATTCGAAGAGCCCTGCCTGCTGCATCCGGGAATGGAAAGCTCCACAGCCAGGGTAGGATGGAAGACTGCCCGTGACCGCTTCTGCTTTTGAGGTGACAGCACTACCAGGAACCAGAGCCTCTTTTCCCCGAGCTTTCCTAAAACATTTAACTTACTGTCTGCCCACCCCTATAGGAGAACGAAAATGCCGAAGGATTTGTTTCTTGACGCTGTAAACCAAGAAAGAGTGGGATACTTAGGACAGATGGAGAGTTAAACAATTGTCAAATTCTACTGAAGTACTTCACCTCCTATGTCACAAACGCAGATGAGAAGACACAGATCTAGTCCGCTGCTAGCAAGGAGGTGAACGCGATACCGTGAAAATTCCCGACCAGATCACCTTAAAAAGCGGTCGCCTCATTGCGTTAGAAAAATATGCGCTCTCGTGGAACACGGTAGGGAAATTTTGTTTCCCCATCAAACATTGTTTAACAGGAGGGAGAGAGAAGCAGCGCTGGGCTGCGCCTCACCACTTGCTGTGCGCCCCGGAAAGTCGCGTCCAGCAGCATCAGCTTCCAGGGATCGGACACGGAGCTGGGCAGCGGGATGTAGACGTAATAGGCGGCCAGCGCCACCACGGCCGTGAGCAGGACACAGGACGACCTCATCCTCCCCTGGCTCGGCTCGCCCGCGGGTTAATGAAGAGAAAAGGGCGATGCCACCCAAAAGCCTCCGGCAAGTTTCTGCCAGTTGCAGCTGCTCATTCACGGTTTTTTTTTTTTTTTTTTTTATAAGCCCAGGAACCAATCAGAGACCGCGTCGGGAGGAAGTCGGAGCGCTGACGTGCCCCCTCTACGGTGTCCTTCCAAGTGTTGCAGACTCTCCAGGTTGGAGGGAGCTCGGGCGCTGCGCTGGGCACAGCACAGCGGACTCTGGAGGACACCGTTCTGTATTGCATGCCTGTGAAGATGGGCTTCCTCCCGAAGGTTCTCTGTCCAAAGCACGTAGGTCGTTCTGACTCAAAAATAGAGATATTATTGAGAAAGATAGTAAAAATCCTCTGTTTTCTAGAGCCGGACTTGCAATGTAATGTAAGTTCTGATATAAGCAGATATTCACAAGTTCTTTTAGTTCAAGCAGTGACAAAACGCTGGTAGTACATCTAGCACCCAAGTCTTGGTTTCTAATTCTTTGCCACGCTTCTTGAGAAAAGGCTGATTCCAGGGCTGGAACAGGTAAAATATATGATGAGCCCTGTGGCATGAAAACCTGAGGCCTGTGAGTAAATTAAATTGTTTGAATGAACACATTGTTTGGAAACAAACTTAAGCTAGCTTTTCTTAAGTGGGTTTTCATCATAAAAATTCTACTATAAAATACACATTTTTAAAGTCCAGTTTATGAATCTTCTAGCCCCCCTCGCTTCTGGCCGTCTGTCCCTGACCAGCCAGCCCTGGCGCACTTCCCGGACCTCCATGTGCCCAGCGCAGAGCCCCTCAACAAAACCGATACTCCTGATCCCCCTCCTGGACAGGGTGGATTTTGTTTTTGTTTTTGTTTTTCAAGAAGCAAATATTCTAGAAGTTAGAGCATGGGACATGAAACTGGCCAGCCTGGCTTCTCCTTCAGACCTTCAGCTCATCGGATAACGCCTTTGGGCAGCTGTTTAACCTCCCCGGGCTTCAGCAGCCTCCCCCATAAAATGGGAGATAATTCCAGTAGCTGTTTCAGCGGTTACTGTGAGGATAAAATGAGGTAAGTCAGGCGAGCATTTAGCAGGATGCTTAGCATGTAGTAAGTGCTCACGGAATACTACCTGCCATTACCATAATGGTTATGGTTATTATGACAGTCTTCCAGGCAGCCTCCATAGGTCTGAGAGCCACACAGGGCCTCTCCTGGTTAAATCACAGCGTCCTTTCTCCCTCTCCTCACTGGGAGGCCTCCCTCTTCCCACAGGGCCCTTGTCCTGTCCACTTTCTCACCTCTTTGTGGCTCCCCACCCCCCTCTGCTTTGCTTCCTCTGTCCCAAGGCTGGCTTTGAGGGACGCTGGCTCCCCAGTCTTTGCAACAGTGTGAAAAAGATGATGTGGGGGTCTGGTGCGAGAGGACCTGGATTCGAGGCCCTGTTCAGCTGCTTCCTATCGGGAGGCCTGGTTGTTTCCTTTGAGTAAATCAGGGCGGACTGTTCAAGTAAATCAAGATGGCCTGAGACCAGACCAACAAGGAGGGTCCCACCAATCAGGAAGGACCCAGGGCCAGCAATGTGTCACGGTGGCTCCATGCTGCAGGTGGAAGTAGCAGCTAGGGGTCCAGCAGGCAGAAGATCACAGGCCCCAGGACTGAGGGTGGAACTGGAGACAGACAGGCAGCCCTTCCCATCCATTGCTAGAACCAACTGAAGCCAGAGGATGCGGCGGCCACTGGTGTAGCTTCAGGCCACCTCCCAAGCCTGGGGAGAAGGGGGGCAGGTGGGCTGGGAGAGCAGGGCCGTGGGGAGCGGCACAAACCTCTCCCTCAAGGTGCTGCAGCCAGCTCCAGAACTGGCTTCAAACAGATCCTTGGTAACCATGGAAGAGATTTCTGGCAGGGGGACAGATGCCTTTCAAATCATTTTGTGTTGCTGGTTCCCCACCAACCCTCCTCACTGTCAACACCCAAAAAAACTCCTCTTGGTTCGGGTCACCCACCCAACTCCACTGATTGGTTTGGGCTCTGTTAATCCAAACTCGACTCCATTTCGGCCAGAAAGAACCAGGCCTATCTAGAAAGACAACTGCAACAAAAAAAATTTATAAAACCAAATACTGCAACCATGTGCACAGGAACTGGCTTGGGATTGTCTCGGTCATTGTACACATGCATGGAAAGTCAAGCCCCAACTGAGTTTATTATTTCACATGCTTGGAGTTAGAGTTGGGGACTGTCACATGGAAATGCATGTAGACAAACACACCCATAGGTGGAACTACACATAAATGCACATCCTTGCCTTTCCCAAATTAGGAATTCCTTTATTGGGCCTGGCTTCAGAAGGGGCCAGAGGCCACTGGTAAGGAGGGAGTAGAGCTTTCCTTTTCTTTGTATACCTGTCACTTGTGTTATTGTCCCTGCGAGCACTCATGATGTGGGTAACACAGAGGGGTTTCTAAGATGCCTGGCGGAGGGTGCAGCGCTAGATGCATGTGCAGCCCGGGGCTCACTGCTGTCCAACCCTGTGGATCTTGGTAATGTTGACAGGCCTTGTCAGGCAGACAGGGGAGGACGTGGGGTGGGACAGGCAGAGGAGTAGCCTAGAAGGAACTGCATGTCCACAGCTCCCTCCTGTGACCTGCAAACCTGTTCTTTCGCATTCCTTTGGCAGGCCACCATCTTTTTCTGTTGCTTAAAACAAAATACCAGGGACTGGGTAGTTTATAAAGAAAGAATATTTATTGCTTACAGTTTCAGAGGCTGGGAAGTCCAAAGTCCAGGAAACACATCTTGTGAGGTGACTCTACAGTGATGCAGGTGTCACATGGCGGGAATGGAGAATCAGGGAGAGACACTCACACACCCTCCTTTTAAAGCCCTCAGAACCATGCCCATGACCACCATTAAACAATCAATTGGATTAATCCATTCACTAGGGCATGGTCCTTGCAATCTAACCTGCTTCTTTTCCATTTCTTAGGGGGTATTTTCCAGACCACCACTCACATGAGCTTCTCCTGTGTAGAAGCCTCCCTTCTTCCAGGCCTCCTGCTCAGCTGATGGTCCTGGGGCCGGGTGGGCCGTGCTTGCTCCACTTCCCCTGGCAGGACACCTGGGTCTTGCACCTGCCCTGCTTAGGGCGGGCACATCAGCTCAGCTGGTAGAAGTGTGAAAATAAATAGATCATGGCCTGGGGCAGACTCTGAAAGGCCCAGTGTTATGCCCAACAGAAAAGCCTGGCTGCCCCCAAAGTCCCCAGAGCCATCTCAGGATTCCCAGGGCCACCCATTCCTGACAAAACCCTAGAGGCCCATACAGTGCCAAGGACGGTGGGTCTGGCTGTGACCTCCCAAGTGAACTCTGCTCACGACTGAGCTGGTGACTCTCCAGTTCCTCTCAAGCTCAGCTCAGAAGAACCAGGCCAGGAGCTTCCCCAAACACCCCAGGACAGCCCTGGCCTTCATCCTCACCTGGGGGACAGTGGCAGAGCTGCAGCAGCACCTTCTTGCATGTGAACAGCACCCAACAGTTTTCAAAGCACACCAACAGCTTCACAGGATAACCCTAGAGGAAGGATGGGCAGAGGGGTCCCCTCCATTTATGCAAGTGAGGAAGCTGAGTCACTTAACGCAGGGTCCCAGTGTCCCATGACCGGTGTTGGGAGCCAGCCTGGAGCCCACGTCTTTGGACTCAGGCAAGGGCTCTTTACATCAGAAAGAGGGACTTCCTGGTGTAGGTCATGCATCAAGGATCCCCATGTCTCCTGAGTCTGAAGCCAGGAAAGCACAGGGCTCCCCTCCCCACCCTTCTGATGTGGCTCCTGTGAGCACTTACAGCCTTCAGCTATCCCTGGGCTGCCTTCTGACAATGAGCAGAGGGCTCAAGGGTGGATTCCTGCAGTGACATGGCCACTGGGACCCAGCCTCTGGAAGATTTGTGCAGCTCCTCCCTCCAACTCCATGGCTCTGGTTGTGGACTGTGAGGATGCTTTGAACAGAAGAAGGTTGTGTGTTTAGAACAGGCTGCAGGTGTTCTAATCTTTGAGGCCACAGAGCACATTCTTCAAGTGCAATTGGGCACACAGTCCAATAAAATCAGAGGACCTACCTGGGTGACATGGGTTTGGGGCTGGGCCCTGCCTCCTCTGTCCTGCCAAGGGAACCCCTCACTCTCCAGGCCCTGGAGTCAACTGCAAGGAACCCCTAGGTCACTTGGTCGCACAATTTGAGAACATCCCTCCTGGTTGCATGTTCCTTGCCTTGGGGGAGCCTTGTCTAGCTCAGCAGCCCCTCTGTGCCAATGAGTTCCTGCAATCTCATTTGAGGTGGCCTCCCTGGACAAGCCAGGCTGCAGTGGGAGAATGACAGGGAGGCAGGAAGTGAGGTGGGGGCAGCTTTCTGATTCTTCTCCTGCAGGAATCCTGCCAGGGGCCCATGGTGTCCCTTCACCTGTGACTCTAGGAGAGTTGGTGAGGACCGTAGGTCAAGTGTGCAAAGGGAGAAGGAGAAATGATTCCTGCCTTTGGGGAGTTCCCAATCTGATGGGGAGTGTATATGTGCACAAACACACACACACACACACACTGCGCACACACACACATCCACACACCACACACATATGTGTGCACATACTGCACATGCAAGTACACGTGCACACACTGCACACACATGCATGCACACACTGCACATATACATGTGGGCACACAAACACACCACACACAATTGCACATGTGCACACACACTGTACACACATGCACAGTGTACATGCATGTACACACACATGCACAGACATGCACACACACACACGCCCATGTGTGCACATACACATCCTGCAGAGCAGCAGGCCTCAGCGAGTGGACTGCTGGTGTGAAGGCAGGGCTGAACCAGCTGAAGCAATTGGGGAAACATCCTCAAGGAAGAGGTACAGAAAAGAAAGGAGGAGGCCTGAGGTCACCCCCGCTACCAGGAGGGCAGGTCCTACACATGGCTAGAGCCAAGAGGAATGCCAGACAGGCCATGCCTGTGCCAGCGTGGGGGTGGGGGCATTTCCTCAGAGGTGTCCAAGGTGTTCCCTGTTGGGGTGGGTGAGCAGCAACAGTGGGGGACAGGGCAGCCAGCCAGAGGGGACTTGCAAGCAAAGGCATCCACCAGGAGGGAAGAACTCACTTGTACCCAGCCCTTGGTATGTAGCAAATGTAACCTAAATGATGTGTGAATGAAGGAGGAAAGTGAGAAGGGACGGAGGGAACGGATCCCTTAGCTGGATAGTTCTTGTCCTTGTGGGAGAAAAGGAAGAAATAAAGCAATCGCCAATGAGGATTTTTTTTTTTTTTACTGAATAACATTACAGAATAAACCATTTGGAGCTTGTAGAAATTAAACCCTTTATAAGAGACAGAGATGAATTCTCAAGAGATGAGTGCAGGAGCTTCCACCCTGGTGGCAGTTCCCAACAGGTTCTGAGTAGGAACCTCACCCCCTCACCTTCCCCAGAACTTCCCAAAGCCCAGTGACAAGGGCTTCCCAAAAGAGCCACCCTTCCCTCCCACACACGTACCTGGGAGCCTGGGGAACTAGAAAGATGGACAAGAATCCTGAGCTTCCCCCACCTCCCACCCGAGGACAGGCCACAGCAGTCTCTGGAGGCGCCGACTCTCATGACTGGTATGCAGAGTGCTCGGACTCTCCCCTCCCCAGCTCAGCTCTGGGGCCCTCTTACTCTCACATCTCATTCCTTTCCAGGGCTGGCATTGCACGCTGGCAGCTCCACAGGTCTGGGGTCTCCACGGTGGTCCTGCTCTCATGGCTCTACTAGGCATGGCGCTGATGGGGTTCCGCTGCTGCAACTCTGACCTCACGTTTCTGCTCGGCATTGATCTAGGGAAGGTTGTCTGTGGTGACTCCGCCCCTGTGACAGATCTCTTCCTGGGCCCCCAGACTTTTCCATAAATCCTTTGAAATCGGGGTGGAGGTTCCCAAGCCTCCAAGCTCTAGCACCATGTGGACCTAGCACCATGTGGACTCTACCAAGGCTTCTGGCTTGCATCTTCCAAAGCCGCAGGTCCAGCCATACCTGGGACCAATTTAGCCATGGCTGGAGCAGACAAAGCTGCTGGGGTGCTAGTGCTGGATGTAGCTTCCCAAGGTGGTCCTGGGCAGTGAGCCCATGGAGGGTGCCTCTGGGCTGTTCCCCAAGACCATTTTGTCTCCCTAGGTCTTTGGGCCTAAAAAGGAAGAGTTACCCCCAGAGGCTTCTGCAATGCCTTCAGGGCCTTTTCACCCTTCTGATAAACCCTTTCTTTTGCACTAGTCTTCTTAGCTAAGGGTCTCTGGGCTGCACCATTGCATGCTCTGTTTCTTTACTACATGGCCAGGCTGCAAATTTTCTAAAATTTTACACTCTGCTTCCCTTTTAAATTCTGCCTTTATGGGGGCCGGCCCATGGCTCACTTGGGAGAGTGTGGTGCTGAGCTTGCAAAAGATAGGAAATTTCCCTAGGCTAAAGTCTCTGTTGTAGATAAAAAATTGTAATACAGCAAAATTGCTGGCTCCAAGGGCAGATGTCCTTGGTGCAACTAAACCTAATGACTGTTGCCATGACAACTATCTTACTATTCTTTTTGTAACCACCTATGTTCCTTTTTTGTAACCTTCTGGCCTGGAGAATAAATACTGAGAGAAGACCACAGTTAGTTGTTCTTTTTTCAAGGAATGCCTCTCTCCTGAGGGTTTGTGGAAATTAACCCCTACAGGGCTTCTCACTGCTCAGAAGAAATGGGTATTGAGTAATCCTTTTTGCATCTCTGTCACCCTGGGGGAGAGGTGACAGAGTCATACACTGTGTGGCCTTTTGTGTCTGGTGTCTTTCACTGAGCATGATGTGTTCAAGGTTCACGTACCTGGTAGCATGTGTCAGAGCCTTGTTCCTTTCCACGGCTGAGTCATATTCCAGTGTGTTCATGAACAGTATTTTATTTACCCATTCATCGTCTGATGAGCATATGATACATTTTTGGAAGTTTGGGAATCTGCAGAGTGCCAAGAGAGTATAAAACCACCAGACCCTAAGCCAGATCAGCAGGATCATGGAAGGTGTTTAAACTGAGAGTTAAATAAGAGTTACCGAGGCTAGGGGCTTCTTGGCCCAGCCAGACATTTTGACTTGCAGGACTGCCGTGGGCCACATTTGTCACCTGTGTCTTTGAAGGCACCAGACATTTTTCTTCAATGGGAGAGGTCCCTATACAGGCATTCAGGTGAAAGGCAAGTCCAGTTACATTACAACCAGACAAGCAAGAGCCCCACCTCTACCCCCGAGGGGCCCCCCTTGGGTGGGCTTTCATTGTGACTCCACCCTTCCCTATATTCTGGCCACACCCCCATTCCTTTCATTTTTCTCATCTACCAATGGGCTGTGAGCATCGAGGCCACGCCCACTTCACTGTTGCCTAGCACCACCCACACCCAACTGCTCCGTCTCAGCCTCTCATCCGCACCTTAGCTGAAGGGAGTGATTCTCTAGTGCTTAGACGGTGATGAGGTGGCGGTTCCCCTTTCCTGTCCCGAGATGTCGGAGGAAATCTGATGGGAGAAATTGGCTAGGGCCAAGAAGAAGGTATAACATGCTGGGTCGTGGCCCCAGGCACAGCCCAAGGCCCCTCCTATGGTGGGACAGTGGCCAGAGTCCGTGTCACTTCTGAGGCACATGGGGCTTGCCCCTCAGTGCCTCTTGACTCCCCCTACCAAAGTCTTCTCAGCTATCCCTGACTCCTCAGCATCCCAGTGTCTGCCCTTGCCAGGTGCTCCTGGGTGACTTTGGACTGGTAGGGTGACTCCTGGGGCTCCCCACTCTGGGTTTGGCCCTGGCCTCTAAGTGTTTTCACGCCTTTTCTGGCTTCTCTGGTCGTGGCACAAATTTCCACTTGCAAGGGTACTGGGGACTAGAGGACCCAGGACTGAGAGGTTTCTGGCTCCCTACTCCCTTCACCTAGACATTGACGATCTGAAAAGCCTACACTTCACCGGGGAACTCAAAGTGTTGACAATATCTCTGGGTGACAGTTGGGAGAACGGGTTTGGTCTAGTTTTCTCCCAGGTTTCTACTCTCTAGACACACTTTACAATTTATTTCTGAGTCTGTATCTGACATTCCAATTCCCTAGGATTCTGGGATCAGAGCGCCTTTCAGTCTGTGCTCTTTGGAGGGAGATGTGCTTATTTTCTGTGGAACAGATCCTGGGCAACTGAACTTCACAGCTTGAATCTTGCCCAGATTATCTCAATCTGGGGTGCCGCAGGACTCAGAGGGGGCAGCTTTCTGAAGAATCAGATTTTCTTGATTCTTTTGAGAGAGAAAAAAACCTATTAATGTACTTAGGGGTGACATTCACCTAATCTTAGGGGTGAGATTTGTAAGATCTTAATGGACTTCTCTCTGAAATGATGCTTGGGTTGTCCTCTTTCTGTTAGGTCCCCCAGATCCCTAGGGGTGTGTCCTCACTGACTCCTGCCATTAGGAATCCTTGACATAAACATTGGAGAAGTACTGGTGTGCAGCTCCCCCAGCTCTTTAAGAGAGGACCCTGATGTCGATTTGTATTTTGCCCCCTGGCAGCTGCTGATTCATGACGAAAACCCAGAAGACTGAAGTTAAATTTTATTATTGCCTTTTTAAAGTCATATTATCAGTCCATATTTCTTCAGCTACTTGGTGATCATTGCAACACCTTGTAGGGATGCTGGCAGCATTAAATAAGATGGTAGAAATAAGAATATTTTGTAAACATTGTAAAGTAGGATGAGAATATAGGGGCTTATAAAGCTCTAAATATTACCGCTTTTCCTTTTCACAGTTAAGTGAGCACCAACAAAGGAACAGCCCTGCTGGTCCCAGAGCAAATAACAAACTAAAATCTGGCAGCTCTGAGTCAACCACACATGGTGGTTTCCAGTCACCTCAGGAGGTGAGTCTTGGCTGGCCAGACTCCTGGGAACAGGGAATCAAGAGGTGGCTGAATGGTTTTGTGTCTGAGGTATCCCAGAAATTGGGGCCCAGAAGGGGACAGAGGGGGAAGGAAAGTAGGATAGAAGGAAACTAAGGCAGGGATTTATAAGAGAGAGAGAAGATCTTGGACCAGCCTTCTCACTGGGTGTTGGGCTCATCCCCTCTTCTCTGAGCTTCTCCCTTGATGCTGTACACATGAAGGATGGACCATGAACTTGGATAACTCATTAGGTCCTGCTGCAGAAAGCACTGGATGATGTTGATAACACCAAGGCCCAGGGCTCAATCCCTCTACTGGCCACCACCAAAAAGACCCCAACAAAATGAACAAACAAAAAAACCTACAGCATAAGAGCTGCTTGGGAGGGGAGGGATGGTGGGGGAGAGAGACCTTGAGAAGTGGGCACAGAATGGCTACAGGAGGAGGGTCTGTTCCAGGTTAAGCAAGAAAGAGACTTTTGCCAGTTGACAGGGAGGAAAGGACATCAGAGGGCTTAGTCATTGAGGGGGACAGAGCGTCTCCATGTGTGCTCTCATCTCTCCTAGCCCACATCATACACCAATGGGGAGGACCTCACATCAGCAGCTTATGTGAGGGAGCTGGAGGTAAGTGCCCCTGCAGGCCAGTCCCCTGACCACCTCCCATGCTGGGGGCTGGGTGCCCCGCTGCCACCTGAGCGCCCACCTCCACCCCTAATGATTGCTCTATCTCTCCCCCAAACCCTCCTCCAACTCCTCCTCTCCTCATGTGCCTCAGGATCGGTGCCTAGACCTGGCAGAAACCTGGTACTCCATCTTCGTCCAGAATAAACATCTGAGGAGTGTGATCCAGGAATTGGTAAGAGTCCCGTGGGGTCCCCTGATTCCATTCTGCCAATCCTGGGCTCCAATTTCCCCTTGGGACTCTGAAGAAAGGGCTGGGGGCCCCTGAAGCCAAGGGAGAATGGGGTGCTGGGGGGCCTAGGTCTCAGCGGGAGGGACCCCAGACCACGCAGCATGGCTCTTTCTGTTGCTATCCTGTCTGCCCACTCTCTCTTCTCCAGACACTCCTGCTTGAGTCCTCAGCACATGTGCCCTGGGCTGTCCCCCTGCTGGAAACACTAGACTGACTGTTGTCAGAAGCCATGTGTTCCCACCCCGACTTAGTTCCTGCTTTTCTCTACCTTTGGTTTGGATACGCCCTCTCTCCTGCCTGGGCTTGAGTGTCATGAGATAGAATTAGAGGGTGTCAAAAGTCCCTTTTAGCTCTGAGAATGAAAGATTTCTAGGCACACATGAGATGCTTGCCTGTCCCTTTCATTCCTGGATCCCTGCTATTAAGAACAGTCCCTGTCCTGTAGTGTGTGGTTCGTGGTGAATGCATGCACCCTTCTGAATCGCATGCTGGAAGAAGGGTAGTCTTTCTTTTCTCAGCTTCCATTTCTAGAGGTTTCTGTGGTTGTCCTTTAAAGAGAATACAGATTCAGATGTTCAGCTGTGTAGCTGTGAGTGAAAAGCAACAAACGCCCAAATTGTCTTTCCTTGGGGGTTTGAGGAGAGTTTGTCAGTTTGTTTCCCCATAGGGTCTGAGACATGCTGAGAGCTTTTCCTTGAGAATCCATTCCCGGCACCTGCCCACTGCTTCCCAGTCTGGGGAATGGAGCTGAGAGGGACAACCTCAGTCACCTTCCGGTGCCTATCCACATGGAGGACATGGCACCAGGAAACTCTGGATCAAGTGGAAAGAGGGACATGACTTCTTTGTTCACTCATTCCATGGCTGATGGGTTTGGGGAAAGACTCAGGTGGAGATGTCCCAGGCTTGTCTTGCCCACTCCCAACCTGGAGAAGGCTTACCCCTGCACCCCATTCTCAGCCCCACAAGGTCCCTGAGAATCTGTTCTCACTGCTGGGCTTCTCCTGGGCCATCGGTGGCATTCTGGGGGCCTGTCCCTTGCTGTTGCATCTTTGCCTCCCCAGTAAGAGGTGTTTCTTTTTCTTCCCATAGCATGAGAGGTGTCAGCAGGTGGAATTCCTGCACAAACAACTGCTGATGAGTGGGCTGTATGGCATCCCTCACATCCCCTAGAGAACATTCCTTTCCCTCTCTCTCAGCACCTGTTTGGCTTTTCTCCCAAAGGCTCAGATCTGGACTACTGATGCCTTAATATTTGAAAAAGCGCAGTTACAGAGCATGCTGGCAAATGCTCACCATGCGGTCTGGCAAAAAGCAGGTGTGAATCTTCCTCCCTCAACCTGGTGCCTTGGCAGGCCTTTGGGGGAGTCGTTTAGGCTCCATCTCAACCTCTGTCATTCTAGGGGAGCGTGAACATCTGGCAAGCTGCCTGCGCTCCCGTGAACAACTGCTAAAAGAACTGCAACAGACCCTGTCTGACCTCTCCACATGACAGAAGGAGGCTGAGAGGGTGAGCCCAGCCACCTGCCCTTATGCTTGTGCCTCCACCCCCAGGGGAAAAGTGGCCTTAGAGAAACAAATAGACCTGGATGTTCACATCCCAGCTGTAAGTGATGTTAGCACTTAACCTTTAATACTTTTTACTTCATCTACAAAATGGAGATAATAATAGTAACTGCCTCCTGTGGTGCTTGTGAGGATTCGATGGGTTGTTAGCATGGCACCTGGTGATGTGCTCAATACAGAGTCAAGCCATGGTGATGACAGTCATGACAATGGCAACATGACCCGATATCCCTGGGCCTCTGTCAGCCAGCTGTAAATCAGATCTCTTTCCCTGCCTCTTCCACTATTACTGAGTTCTTAGTAAAACCAACTGAGAACTTGGAAATGCCTTGAAAAAGATGTCAAGTGTGATTCAGGGGGAGGAAATGCCACTGCTGAATGGTTACTGTCAGTGTTAGTGTGCCCCAACTACGTGTTCTCCCTGCCAAATCCTGACTTCACCTTTCTGTATTTGTAGTTCTACCATGACCTGAAGAAATTGAGAGATGCTTTCCACCTGCAGCTGGAGTGCAACAAGTAGGAGGGGGAAGGTGGATGGCAGGTCTGGGGGGCCTCAGCGCGGGTGATGTGGTGGGAGGTGGGAGGGTACAGGTGAGCACGATGAGGTGGATGCACAGGTTTGGATGTGTGCAGAGTCAAGCTCTGGTCCTAGCTGTGCCAATGACTCGTGTGGCCTCAGGCAATTCATGTACCCTCTTTGGACTGCCACTTGTGACTGTTGATTCCTGGGGCCCCCTTCCCAGGGGTCCTCCGTGGTCCTCCAGTTGTGTGTCAAAGTCAGTGCGTTGATCACAAAAGTGGTCCTTTCTGTTCCTCATTCTTTCCATTCTCTACTACCTCTGGCCATAGGAACAACTATGAGAACCTCAACCACCACCAGTCCCTACTGAAGGGGAAGCTTCAGGTCCTTGAAATGGAGAAGGCAACCTTGCAGCTCCACATAAAAAAGATCACCAAATCTAAGCTCCTGCCACAACAAGTGAGGGGCTGAAGCCCAGGGTTTTGGTTTTATGGGGGTGGGTGTAGAGAGGAAGGTGGCAGCCTGTCCCTCCTGCTGCCACCCCCTCCATGGCTCATGCCCTTGTGCTCTTGGCAGGTTCACACTTTGATGGACAAGCATGGCCCGAATCAGGTCCAGGAGCCTAAGACCTGCTTGGCTGACATGAGCAGGCATACAGGTTAGCTGGGGCTGGGGTGGTCTGGGAGCAGGCAGGGGGAAGAGAAAGAGGTTTGCACCAGCAGATAGCAAGTCTTGTTACCTAAGCCTCAGTGTCCCCATCTGCAGAGAGGTGTGGAATGCCCATTGTCAGCCACCCACAGTTGTCTTGAGCACAAGAATGTAAAGAACTCTATTTGAAAGTGGTTTGAACAATTGACCATCATCTGAGTGTGAGGAATGATTATCCAGGAAGCCATGATCTGGGGCAAGGAGCCTGAATTAGGAGCTGTGTGCCAAAAAGAGGATTTTTTGCAACTCCAGAAGCCAGAGGCCCTTAAAATTCACTTCATTTTTCAGCTAAGCCTCCACACCCAGATCCCCCAGCAGGATCCTACCAGAAAGAACGGCAGCTGCATGTGGAGGCTGAGCAACTGCAGAAGCAGCTGGAGAGCCCGGTGGGTCAGCTCCAGGCTCAGGTAAAGGGCAATGAGGGTCTGAGACACCTGAACTGGGAACAGGAAGAGTGGCCACTGGAGCTGGGGCAGGCTGCTGAGATTTGGGGCAAGTAGTGCAGGCAGGTGCTAGAGGGCATGCAGCACCACCATGTCACCGCCAGCTACACATGGTCCCAGGCCCATGATCTCTAGGAGCTGCTGGAGGAACTGCAGGCCGGCTTTGTCAAGCTGGTGCTCCACCTGCCCTGCTGGCTTGCCCTCCACTCCCTCCCCCTGGGCCTTTGTTTCCCCACTTGTAAAATGGGGTGGTGGAGACCTCACACAAAATGCTGTCTGGGAGGGCACCTGTGAGCCAGTGCACTGTGCCCCATTCCCTGTGCTGTGGGTCTCCAGCTGCATCAGGTGGCCACCAATTGCTTCTCTCCATCCAGACCAATTAGAACATGGAGGTCAGCAGTGAGCTGCAGTCAGGGCAGCATGTAAAGACATAGTTTGCCGAGAAGTTGGGCCAGCTGCAGGATTAGCTGGGAGAACTAAAGGAGATGGGAATCTCTGCCCCAGCTGGGAAGGGCTAGGAGACGGGCACCAGCCTCTGGGGAGTGGGGCTGCCAGAGCCAGGACAGAGGAAGCTCTGGCCTGGAGGACAGGTGATCCCAGAGTCCTGCACTGTAGTCCTGTGAGTATTCATTGCTCTCTTCCCTCTGACCATGCAGCTGCAGCAGGATGTACAGAAATGCCAGGAGGGTGAAGGATTCAGCAAGAGCCCCTGCTTCCCATTGTTTTATCGAGCAGAAAAGTATGGAGATATAAAGATCCTGGCCATCTGAGATGTGGTGCCCAGGGCTATGGCCCCTCCAGTCCCTGCCACCCCATCCTTGCCACCCTGTCTCTGACACCCTGTCCCAGCCACTCCTTCCCAGTCACCCCTTTATCATGTTAAGACCCCTCTTTTAAAAAAACAAAAAAGGAAAAAAAAAAAAAAAAAACCTTAAAAAAGGAAAAAAAAAAAAGAAAAAAAGGAAAAAAACCAAACCTTTTATTTGAAGGG
>NW_007728078.1:201243-214336 GCF_000696425.1 Galeopterus variegatus | reverse complement strand
GCTGAAAAAGGGAGAACTCCTGGCTGCCTGGCTGCTACAGTCATGGGACCTAGGGATGGATACTGTGATGTGCTCTGGTGAGGAAGTGGAAAAGTTAGCCTTCATTACTACGCACCTGTCTCTGCAGAAGCGGTTACAGAAGAGATGCAGATACACACAGGGGTAGGGTAACCACTCCTTAATGGAACGGGTGAATGCAGCTGTCCAAACTGTGTGGGTGAATGCTGGAGAAATGCCCAAAACTGTGAGCAAATGGCAAATGTATGCCGAGCTGGTTCAGATAATTCAGGAGCTGGAGATAGGGCAGCTAGATGCTAATAGCCAAGACAATGGGAAAAAGGCCCTGAAAGCATTTCAGAAGTATGGAAGGGCACCGCTCTCATCACAGACTTGGAGGCCTAGGAGAACTGAGTTTTTCCAGAGGACAGACCTGGGGCGCCGCTATCCTCGGGAACCTTCTCCCTGCATTCCAGCTGCTCTGGCTGGAGCAGCTCTGCCTCAAGCAGCCCCAAGTGTGGTTTGTGCAGCAGCTCTGGACAGCATAAGCCAGAAACCTTGGTGGCGTCTACATCGTGTTAAGTCTGCAGGCTGGCAGAACATAAGAGCAGTGGAGGCGTGGAAGCCTCCACCCAGATTTCAGAAGATGTATGGAAAAGCCTGGGGACCTAGGCAGAGACCTGCTACAGGGGCAGAGCCTCTACTAGAGCAACGTGGAACAGAAAAGTGGGGTCAGAGCCCCCACTGGGGAAATGTCTAGTGGGACAGCAGAGCTGCTGCCAGGAACCCAGAACTGTAGGGCCACTGGCAACGTGCAATGATGGCCTGGAAAAGATGCAGGCACCAAAGCAGCCCAATGCACTGTGCCTGGTAGAGCTGTAGGAGCGAGGCTGCCCAATGCTTTGGGGGACCAGACGCCCCATTGTGCTTAATGTCTGCCCCATTGGGTTTCAGACTTGTTTGGGGCCTGTGTTTTCCTTTCTTCTGATCTATTCCTCCCTTTTGGAATGGGAATGTGTACCCAATGTCTGTCCTACCACTGTAGCTTGGAAGTAGATAAATTTGGTTTTGATTTTTACAGGTTCACAGCTGGAAAGAGTTTTGCCTTTAGTCTCAGATGAAACTTTGGACTTTGGACTTTTGAGTTGGTGCTGGAACAAGCTAAAGACTTTTGGGACTGTTGGGATGGAATGTCACTAAATACAGCTGAAAAGGTAGAGATATGGGGACAGTCCTCCAGGTGTGTAGAATGTACAATAGGTATGGAGGTTATATGGATGCAAGGGTCAGTTATCCTCACTGAGGGAATATTGTGGAAGATTCCATACATGTAGATTGTACTACGAGTGACCCTGAAGGGGTGGAATATAAGGAAAATGAAAACAAATGGTCAGGCTCCCTCAGCTGTTCGGAATCTTGCCAAGCATGACTTAGTATGTCTGTTGTAAATACATTAACTCTGCATGTGTGCTCAGGTGTTCCTTGGTTATCTGACTCGCACACAGGTGTTCCCTGGTTATCTGACTTAGGTATAAAGGACAAACAGCTCTGATCCACAGTGCCCCAGGAGGCTACCACGGGGCCGCTGGGGCTGCTGTAAGCTGCTGCTGTGGATGCTGGGGACTGAGCTCATGTCTGAATAAAGCATGTCAACCTTGTCAATGGCTCCCAGGATCTTTTACCTAGCTCATGGTCTGCATATGAGGGACCTGTGACCCAGTTTGCACAGAACAGGTTTGAAGGGTCTGTGACCCAGCCTGAGAACATCCAGAAAAGCAAGGCAAATCCCTTGTAGAATTTAATAATATACTGGGGGCTGGCCAGTTAGCTCAGTAGGTTAGAGTATGGTACTGATAAAATCAAGGTCCAGGGTTTGATCCCTATACTGGCCAGATGCACACACCCTCCCCCAAAAAACAAAAACAGAATTTAATAATATCCAACATACTTACTTTGTTATTATCTTGCATTTTATTGTTTTAAAAAGATATTAAATCTTCCTTGTCCCTTATGTCTTAATGGTTCTAGTATTGTGTTTTATCATATAAACTAGAGGTAAGGCTTCCAGTCAAGATGGCAGAATAGATGGTCACTCTTTCCTACAAACGAACCAATTTACAACTGTAAAAAAGCAACAACAGCCAATCTGGGGTCACTAGAGCTCAGGGGAAGAGGAGGAGAGACCTATGGAATTCTTGAAGGTGGGTGAAGCCATGATGAAAGAAAGAAAAAACTGCTTGGAGGGTTTTGGGCCACAGCCGCTTTAAGCCTGGAGCTGCTGAGCACACAGAGCAGGAGCTGGCAGAAGCCACAGCTGTGATCTTCAGATGAAGTTGCTTGGAGACAGCAGGGAAGAAGGGGGCCTTGGTGGCCTCCAGGACAGCAAGACCACTAATAGGGTCCCCATGGACCCATATAGGAGCAAGGAGCCAGAACAACTGAAAAAAAAGGAGCCATTCAGAGGCTGGTGAGTCATTGAAAGGGATTGGCACATGGCCCGTCCCATGGGAAATGTTTGTAGTATGGGTGGTGGGGGAGATGGGCCCACCAGGAGAACACTGGGACACAGCAAAGACAGCTGATCTGCACCCCAATCAGTATAGGACCACTCAGAGGAGACTGGTCAGGAATATAGAATTCCATGGGATGCAGTTTGATGAAAAGATCCAGGCCTAGATCAGAGTTTCTACACAACCCAGGTGTACTGGGTCTCTGGAGAGCCAGAAGTACCTGTAAGGTCAACCATTAAATCCTGAGCTGCACAAAAAGCCTTCCCTAGGGAAACAGCAGCAAAGCAGCATTTTAGCTCAACCACACAGCCCAAGTACTGGTACCCACAGGAAGATTCCCCTTTTTAGAAGTAAGCAAATGACAAAAAATTAGTTCCATCCCAGGCACACCATCAGTGCCTCAGAGCCCACCAGGGGACCCAATGTATGGAACTGGGGACCAGATCCCCCACCAACAACCAGGCACACTGCCAATACTTCGGGGCCCGCCTGGGGATTCAAACTCTTGACCTTGGTATTATCAGCACCATGCTCTAGCCAGGTGAGCTAACAGTCAACTCCAGAGGATCTCTTCACAAATTATTAATTATGATGAGAAAAATAATAACCTTTGAGTGGAAAAACTTGGTGGACACCAACTGAAAAAAATTCTTTCTGTGGGTCAGTGATAGCAGAAAAAGCATTCGAATCGATTTCCTGTAAAAGATTGGGGGTGGGAGGAAAAAGGGGAGTAAGGAACGGGAGAGAGAAAACTTCACTAGCAGAATTACAACCAGAAATCCAGAAGAAAAACAGAAGAACTGTTTCAAGGAGGTGGTAGAAGAGCAGCTCCAAACTTTATTGACCAAAGCCTTAGACATCTGGTACATATAATTACCTTATGTATAATAATTTATATTTAATCCAACCCCCAGAAATGAAATAACCATAAATTTGGGACTGATAATGAGATTATTAGGAGAAAGTTGTTCAAAAACATTTATGTAAAGGGCATGCTTCAATGGTGTTTTTCAAGGATACATTTGAAATAATAGGGTTTTTTGTTTTTTTTTTTTAGTTACTAGTTGAGCATATGACTCTACACAGATATGCCAGTTAGCTCAGTTGGTTAGAGTATGGTGTTATCACACCAGGGTCCAAGTATTCAGATCCCTGTACTGGCCAGCTGCCAAAAATTTTTAAAAAAAAAATAAACAGATAGGGACATATATGTTTGTGTGTAAGCATAGATGCTAATCTTTATGGGTGATTAGAAATAATCCTAGAGCTACAAACCAAGCTAACTAGTGTTATCACACCAGGGTCCAAGTATTCAGATCCCTGTACTGGCCAGCTGCCAAAAATTTTTTAAAAAAAAATAAACAGATAGGGACATATATGTTTGTGTGTAAGCATAGATGCTAATCTTTATGGGTGATTAGAAATAATCCTGGATTTGGTTAATATTATTTGCTTTCTAGTAACCTGCAAAATAATTTCAAGTTTTACCATATAGACTTCAGTATTTTTCTCCTGGATTTTGACTATATATTCATAAAATCATAGATCTTGGAACTAATTATAAATTCGAACTAGGGCCGGCCTGTGGCTCACTTGGGAGAGCCTGGTGTTGACAACACCAAGTCAAGGGTTAAGATCTCCTTACCGGTCATCTTTTTAAAATAAAAAATAAAAGAATAAAATAAATAAATCCGAACTAAACCAAACCAAAAACAAACCCCAAAACCTACACCTGACCCAGTCTTCCATCTTCAGTTAGTGATAACAAGCTCAGTTTTATAGATGAGCCTCTCGAGGACCAGAGCAGTTAAAGGGATTGTGGCACCAAATATTTACTTCTCCTACCTCCCAGTGCGGTTTAGCTTCCCTTAAACAGTGCACTAAGAGACAGAAACTAAGAACAAAGAAACTACAGTAATTCTCAGTTCTTCCTCTGTAGATCTGAGAGTTTTAAAAAATGACACCAGTTTAAGATAAACACCGTTATCACTTGTTTCTTTCTTTTTTTGGCGGCTGGGGATGAGGGGATCCAAACCCTTGACCTTGGTGTTATCAGCACCACCTTGTACCAGCTGAGCTAACTGGCCAGCCACTTGTTTCTTAAACGCCTTCATCACTTGTTTCTAACATTTCATTCATTCAACAAGTACACCTGGTCCACCCACTCTGGGAAATAAAGGAGTTGGTGGTGAGAGCAAGGCAGTAAGGTCTGTTATCTGTGATTTTACAAGCTTTGTAGAGGGAAAGGGTGGGAGGTGGAAAGAAGGTAAAGAAAGAAGGGCCAAACGATAAACAAACACATAATAGCCAATACGCATTGAGTGCTTACTATGAGCCAAATTCTGAATGTATTAACTCATTCAGTCTTCACAGCAATTCTGTGAAATAGGTTCTATTGTCATCTGAAAACAGAGGCATTGAAAGATGAAGTGCTTTGCCCCAAGTCACCCAGATAGTGAAAGCTGTGACTGGGATTTGAGCCCACACAGTCTGGGCTCAGTGCTCACGTGCTTTTACCACTCAGTTCCACTGCCAAGTGATTAGGACTGTGAAGAAATAGAACAGGGCAGTGTAAAACCCTGTGACTGGGAGCTGCTTTAAATTGAGTGGGGAAGAAGGCCTCTTTGAGGAGAGGTCATTTGAGCTGAGACTTGAATGATGGGGAAGAGACAGCCATGCAGGGATCTGGAGGCAAAGGCAACAAATGCAGAGGCTCTATGAGGCTCATGACTTCAAGGAACAGAACAAGTGGTTGTGAGGCAGGAATAGTGTGTAAGGGGTGGTGGTACAGGCTCAGTTGGATAGGTAGCAGGTGTGAGAGGGCAGACTATTTAGGACTAGTAGGCCATGGTAAAGACTTTGAATATTCTGGTACAGTGGGAAGTAATTGGAGGCTTTGCAGCTGGGAAGTAGCATGATGTGATCTGCATCTAAAAAGGAGCACTCTAGCTGCCCTGTGGAGAACAGAAATCCTATCAGATAGCTTTTGCAGTAATCCAGAGGAGAGATGATGGTGGCCTGGAGTGGTGGTTTAGCAGTGGAATGGAGAGAAGGGAACAGATTTGGGATATATTTTTAGAGATATGGGAGATAAAACACTCATAGATTGTGAAGGGTGATAAAAAGAGGAGTCGATAAAATGCTCTGCTTCTAAGAAAATAAGGTGTAGTTTGAGTCAAACAATTGACTTTTCTATTTTTACAGAATTACCTTAAATTAATTTTTATGAAAATCTCCTAAAAATATGATATAGTAATATCATTAAAATTTTTTTTATTTTTATTACTTGAAGTAGTTTACCAAAAATGCCATGTACTACACCATGTGAAGTGGGCTTCATCATTCAAGACAAGTAGAACTTCAGTTTGGCATTTATTGGTTCCTGCTGCCTGAAAGGCACTGTGGTAGGCACTGTTGTGATTAAGTTATGTTTCCTTTTCCTGCAAAAAGAGTCCACTCTAGTTTGAAAGGATTATTTCAAATATGTATAAAGTCCAGAGATATAGTTCAGAGGAAGTCAGGATTAATTCTGTCCTTGAAGAGTAAGGAATAAGAATATCCACAAAAAAATTCATGACTGAGTACGTTCTGCAGGCTGAAGAGGAGGGTGCATGTGGACAATAGGTAAGAACATCCCAAGCAGAGAGAAGAGCATGTACAAAAGTCCTGAAGGGTGGTGTGAGCAGAGAACTACAAGTAAGCAATATTTTTGGAGCATCAAATGCAGGGAGGTGGAGGGTGGTAAAAGTTTAATCTGAAGAGTTAGGCACAGGTCACATGATGCAAAGCCTTGTATGTTATGCCAAGGAGTTAGAACATTATCCTGTAGGCAGTGGGGAGGCATTGAAGGGTTTGCATCAGATCACCCTGGTAGCAATGTAGAGGGTATATTGGTGAGAAGAGAACAGAAGAAGTTGTTGGGAGGATGCTGCTTCTAAGGTGTCCAAGAAAGGGATGAGAATAGCTTGGACTTGTATCAGGTGATGGCAGTGGGGGTGAAGAGTCAGAAGATGCCTAGAGGCAGAACCAAAAGGACTTGGAGAGCTGGAAGGAAAAGGAATAGTCAAGAAGAATCTCCAGGTTTCTTGTTGAGACAGCTGTGAGGATAGTATTGCCTCTTCTGAGATAAAGAATGGTGGAAAAGTAAAAGGACTGAGGGAAAATGATAAAGTCAGTTTTAATATTTAGATCTGAGGTATCCATGAAACATCTAAATAGAGATAGTGAGTAGGTTCTTAGGTATGCAAATCAGGAGCTCATAGGAGAGGAACAAGCTGGAGATGTAAATGTGAGAATCTTCATCCTGTAGCTGAAGCCATGACAGTGGATGAGAGAGAAGCTAGGGAGTTGGGGGAAACAGGCCTGAAGGCCTTCACATTTACTCTTTAGAAGGAGTAGGACAAGACAAAAGAGGCTGAAGAAGTGGCCGGTGAGGGACTGCTGTACTAGAGAACCGAGTAGTGATGGATGATTAAAGGCAAATCAAGAAATTAAATAGGTAGGATTTCCTAACTGGATACTTGAAAAGGGAGAGAGGGGATGGAGTCAATAATGACCTCAAAGTTTCTAGTTTGAGTAATGTCCTTAACTGACATAAGAAATATTGGGGGTAAAGCAGGTTTGGGATAAGAGGGTGTATTAGTACATTTTTGTTGCTTATAACAAAATACCTGCAACTGGGTGATTTATAATGGAAACAAAATTTATTGCTTACAGTTTCTGATGCTGGGAAGTCCAAAGTCCATCTGGTGGTGCTGACAGTGACCCAGGGGTCTCACATTGCAAGATGGTGGAAGCAGAGAGAGCAGAGAGAAAGACAGATTCTCCTTTCTTTTAAAGCCCTCAGAACCAGGCCCCTGACCACCATTTTTAATCAATTCACAACCGCATGGTCCTACAATCTAATCACCTCTTTAAGGCTCCACCTTTCAATTACCATAATAGGATTTCCCACCCTCTTAACAGTCACAGTGGGGGCTAAGTTTCTAATACATAAAACTTGGGTGACACAATTCAAGCTTTAATGAGTTTTCGGGGGACATAATTCAATCCACTACAGTGGATGAGTTCAGTCCTTTGATTACTCAGCGAAAAATACCCTGCTGGAAATGTCCATTCTTCAGACCTCTAAATACCATTGCATTTAGAGGTTTGAAGCTTATAGGAGATGTCAGGGCTGTACAGGGGAACAGCCGGGATGGGTAACCTGACATCATAATGTCATAATATATTAAAACGCTTATACAAAGTATACAACACAAGTATTACTAGGGACACATAAGATATTAAACCACTGATAGAAAGCATCAAGCCATTAGCACAAAGTATATAAATATAAAGTAGGGGCTGGCCAGTTAGCTCAGTTGGTTAGAGCATGGTATTGTTAATACCAAGGTCAAGGGTTTGGATCCCTGTACCAGCCAACTGCCAAAAAAATAAATAAATAAAAATAAAAACATAAAAAGACTAACACAAAAGTATACAAAGACCTTTAAAAGGTTTTTAATTTACTCAGAATAATATTCAGCAACATTCTTAGCAATGTGGTCTAAATGCAACAACTAGGGACTGGCCAGTTAGCTCAGTTGCTTAGAGTGCTGTGTCACAATACCAAGGTCAAGGGTTTGGATTCCTATACTGGCCAGCTACCAAAAAAAAAAAAAAAAAAAAAAAAGGAAAAGAAATATAAGAGAAAAATACATATCTATAATGCAATGTTAATAATATTTGGTCAATATCTAAGCCACAATACAATATGTTCAAAGAGAATTAGCTTGTTAATTATTGCATTTATGGTGTAAATGCCTAATTTGCACAACACCCTCTACTGCTTATGATTTGAAGCTCATCCTTGATTTTTGCCTATCATGACAGTCATGTACTTATTTAATACAGAAAATCTTGGGTTGTGTTCAAAAAACAGAAGAAAATTTTCTATTTCTTGAAACCATCATGTTGCGTCCTCACCCAAAAGATTTATGAGTTCAAACAAAATTCAGTGTGGACCAGCCCATGGCTGCTCCAGGAAAACCACAATGTTGCTCCCTGATCTGGAGTATCAGATTACCTCCTCTTGCCATCATAAACACATATTCAGGGACTGCTCCTGGTGTCTCATTTCCCAGTTTCCTGGATATTGCCCTCAATAACTATATTAGTTTCCTAGGGCTGCTGTATTAAAATACCGAAAACTGGGTGGCTTAAAACAACAGAAATTTATTCTCTCACAGTTCTGGAGACTCCAAGTCTAAAATTAAGGTGTTGGCACGTCCATGCTCTCTCTGAAGGCTCTAGTGAAAGATCCTCTTCCTAGCTTCTGTGGTTGCTGGCAATACTTGGCCTGTAAATGTACTCAGTCTCTGCTTCTGTCTTCATATAGATGTCTTCCCTGTGTCTCTTCTCCTCTTTTTATAAGGACATTAGTCATATTGGATTAAGGGCCCACCCTACCCCCAAATGACTTCATCTTAACTAATTATCTCTGCAATGACCCTGTTTCTAAATAAGGTCATATTCTCAGGTTCCGGAAAGGAAATGAATTTGAGAGGGCAGGGCACTATTAATCCACTACAGTAACCAAGAGTTAGATGAGTAATGGAAGCACTTTAGCTGGGCTTTCCACTCCTACCACTATAGTGGCTGTGCATGTGGTCCCTAGGCTTCCTTAGAAAGTTTGAGGGAGTCCTGTACATGGGATGTCCCCTTTGCTCATTCCTTGAAGCTCAGGTTTTTGTCTTTGAGGGGGGGGACAGGAGGGATGGCTAGACAGTAACAGGGATTAAACCCTGGACCTTGGTGTTATCAGCACCGTGCTCTGACTGAGCTAACTGGCCAGCCCAGTATTTTGTCTTTTGATTGACACCTAACCTGATAACTAATTCAGGTGAATGGGAAAGGGGGCAGAGTGAAGGTGGGTGATGCACATGAGTTTCCTTACTCCTTATAATTTAGTGGCCTCTTGAAAGTAATTCTTTGTTTTTTTAAAATTTCTAACTAAAAAGAAAGACTGTACTTTGGATTTCAGGCTGATAGGAGAAGAGGATTTGTGGGTAGGAGCATGGCCTGTGTTTTACTATGTTGGTTGCTGTCTGCTTTGCAGTAACAAGCCTGGCACTTCCCAAAGAATCCATCTCTCTCTCTCTCTCTCTCTCTCTCTCTCACACACACACACACACACACACACACACACACACACACACCTTCTAAAATAAGGTAGAAATATAAAATATCAGAAGGTTCGAGATTAATAGAAAACATGTGAAACCATTTCTTTTTAACCAGGCATCTGGTCAGCTTTAGCTCAGGTACTCCTGAAGTAGAAGATGCTCTGTGGTAAGGTACAAGTTGGATTCTTTGACCAAAGGTATTTATTGCTTAAAAACAGGCACATTCCATTTTTAAAGAAACTTCTCTCCTCTCCTAGAAACTGTTTGTCATTTTAGTGTTCTTGGTGAATCTGCCCAACCAGAAAAGATGTGGGTCTTGTAGATTACTGAGCATAGCTGTTGGTCCTGGGGTGTGTCTTATGGTTAGTGGTGAATTGGCACTCAGGGTTTCAGCCAATCACCTGTGAATCTGAATATTGTATTAAAATAAATTCCACACTCCTTTCCAAACCTACAAACCCTGCTTGACCTGCCTTAGCCTGCCCTGCTTGCCTCTGTGACTCACCTAGTACCCTCATCACCTGTCCCCTATACTGCAGCCATCTTGGCTTCCTTTCATTATGGCAAATACACTAAGGCTTTTCTGCCTTGGGATCTTTATGCATGTGCTTTCAAGCTCTTTCTTCTGCCTGGCACTCTCTGCCCCCTACTATCCCTCCTGATTGGCCAATATTTATTATTTAGATATCTGCTTAAATGTCACTTCTTTAGAATGAAGATATTTTATAAAGTTCAGCATGTAATATGTTTGGACTTTGAAATCTGTCATAGAAGCACTTTCTAAAAGTGCTAATTGACCAATTAGCAGTGAGAGTCTTATCTTTCTCACAAAGCCAATTTAAATTAAGTAATTTTAGGTAAAGATGGGGATTACATAGATGGGAAGAGAGTTATGTTATTGGTGTTTGTATCCTGAAGAAATCTGTTTTGAATTTCAGTATTTCTGAATGTATTAAAATGATCTTATTTCAACGAAATAAACTCTCGTTTCAGAAATATTAGTAAGTATTTGTTTAAAAAGCTAGTCTTGTTGGTTAGAGTGTGGTGTTATAATGCCAAAGTCAAGGGTTTGGATCCCTGTACCACCCAATTGCCAAAGAAATAAAAATAAAAAGCTAGTCTTTTAGTAAAATTCTGGATAAGTATCTTTTCTCCATTTTTAAATTTTTTCCCCATACTTTCAGACTGATGTAAACAACTATGGGTAACATTTTGAGGGCTTATATATAGTCCTATAATTCATGGGAAAATGATTTTATAGTTCTCGACATAAAGTGGTTCCTTTGTTTTGGGTAGGCATTCAAGAATTCAAGGGCCAGCATGTGGCTCACTTGGGAGAGTGTGGTGCTGATAACACCAAGGCCAAGGGTTTGGATCCCTATGTAGGGATGGCCAGTTTGCTCATTTGGGAGAGAGTGGTGCTAACGCCACCAAGTCAAGGGTTATGATTCTCTTACTGGTCATCTTTAAAAAAAAATAATAACTGGATGTATTTTCATGGTCTATATATGAAACCATGTATCAAGGAGTTTATAATATTCAAAATTACTGTATTAGTCCCTTTCTGTTCCTTATAACAAAATACCTGGAACTGGATAATGTAAAAAGAAATAATATGTATTGCTTACAATTTTGGAGGCTGGGAAGTCCACAGTCCAGGGAACACATCTGGTGAAAGCCTTATTGGTGGTGAAAGTGATGCAGGGGTCTCATATGGCAGAATGGCAGAGCAGAAAGAGAGAGTGAGAGAGAGAGACTCTCATGTGCTCTCCTCTTAAAGCCCTCAGAACCATGCCCATGACCACTGTTATTATATTAATCCATTTACTAGGGCATGGTCCTCACAATCTAATCACCTCTTCAAGGCCCCACCTTTCAATTATCGTAAATGGATTTCCCACCCTTGACAGTTACAGTGGGGAGTAAACTTCAATGAGTTTGGGGGGGACATTCAATCCATTGCACTTACATAACATCACAATATGTTCTAATTACCTTATCATCTTTGACCCCAACTGCATTAGTCAGCGTTTTCCAGAGAGACAGAACCAGCAAGAGATATAGAAATAGATATGGATATATGAGAGGGAATTTATAAGGGGAATTGGTTTATGCAATTATGGAGGCTGAGAAGTCTCATGATAGGCTGTCTGCAAGTTGAGGAACCAGGGAAGCCAGTAGTGTAGCTCAGTTGAAGTTTAAAAGCCAGAGAATCAGGGAAGCCAGTGGTGTAACTCTCAGATTCAAGCTGAAGGCCTGAGAACCTGGGGGGCTGCTGGTGCAAGTCCTGAAGTTCAAAGGCCAGAGAACCTGGAGTTTTGATGTCCAAGAGCAGGGGAAGAAGGATGTCCCAGATCCAGAAAAGAGAGGGAGAATTCACCTTTAGCCTGACTTTTGTTCTATCTGGGTCTTCAGCCAGTTGGATGATACCTACCCACATTGGATGAGGGCAGATCTTTCTTCCAGAAACATCCTCACAGACATACCCAGAAATCATAATAAAAGTAATCAGAAGAAGTTTCAGGTCTACTGGTGGAACTAGAATCAGTGATTTACAATCAGAACTCATTAAACTGATTCAGTTGGATTTTTATAAATCAATGATAGGATAATCAGTGTAAGTTTCTCAGGAGTAAAACATTTATATTGATAAAATATGCCATGTAATAATTATTAAAAACATCCAGTGGCCTAGGGGCTGGCTGTTAGCTCAGTTGGTTAGAGTGTGATGCTGACAACACCGAGGTCCAGGATTCAATCCTTATACCAGCCAGCTGCAAAAAAAAAAAAAAAAAAAAAATCCGGTGGTCTAAACTCTTGTGCCAAGTGCTCAGGATGATGTTTAAATTTTATTTAGACAACGACAAACAAGCAACAAGAGGCTCGAGGTTTTAGGACCGACACAAAAGAAGACTCCTGAGAGTGCCCAAGCCCTGCTGCGGGTTCGAGCGAGCAGCCCGAGACAACAAAGGCCAAGTAAGTCAGCAGAGATGACACAGAAACGGAGTGGAACGTGCCGGACCGGCCCAACTCTGCGAGCTCTGTGAGTCACCCCCAGCCCAGCCCCACTTGCGGGGCAAAGCCCGACTGCTCCCCGCCTGCCTGGCTCCCGCCTACCACACCAGGCCAGGCGCCTGCAACAGAGCTGCCTCCATTTTCTCGGGTGGGGGCGGAGACGGCTGGCTTAGGTCAGGCAGGCCAGCCATCTCTGCTTGGCGCAGCTCCTCACTGAGACGTGCCATTTTGCTTACCTCGACGCGGGGCACCCCGGGGCCTGTGGACCGGCCTTTAATCCCACTCTCCCCGTGGATCTCTGACCGGGCTGGTAGCATGGGGAGCCCCCGGCCAGCGTTGGGAGGGCAGGGAAGAGGAGCCCACCCAGATCGTCTCTCCACCACACCCTGGGTGTCAGCCCCAGGT
>NW_007728078.1:200279-200593 GCF_000696425.1 Galeopterus variegatus | reverse complement strand
CCAGATTTATAAAACAAACTCTATTAGAACTAAAAAAGGAAATAGACACTAATACGTCGGGGGGCAGGGAAGAGGAGCCCGCCCAGATCGTCTCTCCGCCACACCCTGGACGTCGGCCCCAGATAAACTCCCTCTTCCCGGGAGGCAGATTCCATCTTTGGGGGCCTCAGTTTGGAAGAACCCCTAACTGATTTCTGGTGGGGAAAGGGGAGCCCAGAGTGCTCTGGAGTTACACTGAAGCTACCGGAGAGCTCTCCCGGTGTGCCGACCCGTGCTAGGGGGAGTTAAAGAGGAACTGTGTGCTGAGGGACCCA
>NW_007728078.1:199142-200269 GCF_000696425.1 Galeopterus variegatus | reverse complement strand
ACCCACCTGACTCCCACCCACCTGACTCCCGCCTACCACACCAGGCTAGGCCATGGCAACAGCACTGCCTCCATTTTCTCGAGTGGGGATGGAGACAGCCCCTTGGCTTGGCATGGCTCCTCACTGAGATGGGCCACTTGCATACCTCGATGCGGGGCCCCCTGGGGCCTGTGGACCGGCCTACAATCCCACTCCCCCCGCGGATCTCTGATGGGGCTGGTGGCAGGGGGAGCCCCCGGCCAGCGTCGGGAGGACTGGGAAGTGGAGCCCGCCCAGACTGTCACTCCACCACACCCTGGGCTTCGGCCCCAGGTAAACTCCCTGTTTCCGGGAGGCAGATACCATCTCTGTGGCCCTCAGTTCGGAAGAACCCCAAACTGATTTCTGGTTGGGAGAAGGGATCCTGGAGCACTCTGGAGCTAGATTGAAGATGCTGGGCACCTGGGTCGACCCGTGCTTGGGGGATTCAAAGAGGAACTGTGTGCTGTGGGTTCCTCCCCCGAGGAGCTCACACCCTGGAGTCGGACTTTACTACACAGATAACTTTACTACACAGATAGCCGCAGCACTGGGAGGAAAGTGAGACATCCAGAGGAGGCCTTATCCAGGGCCACAAAAGCACTCAAATTGTCCCCACAAGACAACTGAAACTCCTCCTGGGCAGGGCGGGCCAGGGCACAGCTTTGATGTCACAGCTGATAGACGAGGATTGTAGAAGACACGCCTCAGCCCTGTACTGAGTGCACAGAGTGGGGAGGGGACCGGCAAAAGGAGGCGGAGTCTCGGAAAAAAAAAATTACACACCCTGCAGGCCCCCATTGCAAGGCTCAACAGCCCCACCTAGTGCACACAGAGTGGGAAACCACCCAGATAGCGAGGTGCAGAACACACATACATTGTGGGACTGGCAGAGTGGAATTCAGCAGCCTAGTAGAGTTTAAGCTGACCAGAGAGGAGGCACCCTGCAGAGGTCCAAGACCTGAGTGAAACTCCCTGCCAAAATGAAACAAACACCCAAAAAGAGATACCAGAAATGCAAAAAACCAAGAAAGCACACCACCAAAAGTTAATAAATCTCAAACTCTAGATCCTATAGAACAAGAAGCCCTTGAAATGAATGACAGGGA
>NW_007728078.1:128996-195754 GCF_000696425.1 Galeopterus variegatus | reverse complement strand
GAGGGAGCTAAAGGTGAATGAATCAATTCACACACATACATACACACACACACACTCTCTCTCACACTCTCACCCACACACACAAAAACAAACAAACAACAACAACAATAACAACAACAAAAACGGGGGGGGGGGGGGAGAGGAAGATATAACAACCACAATTATTTTTTTTTGAATTTCTTACAACAAGTAAATAGAGGGGACACACTTGGGTGGGAGGGGGGAGAGGGAGGAGGGAGGGAGGTTTCGGTGATGGGACATAATAATCAACTACATTGTATATTGACAAAATAAAAATAATTTAAAAAAATAAATAAATAAAAGGATGAATTTTATGACATGTGAATTATATTGCAATAAAAAGTATTAATAAAAAATAAAAATTAAAAAAAAAAAAATTTTATTTAAATTTTAGTGGTTAGATATATTAAATATAAATCAAGTAAGTTATTTATTGATAATTTTTTCTACTGCCTCTTGGGTTTTAAATGCTCTTTTGGGAAAAAGCAAACATTGGTTAGTTCTATTGGGCATTTACTTTTCTTAGGTCCCTTTTGCCTTAAAGTTATTATTTTTAAAAATTTGAACCCAAAGTTAAAGTTATTACCTATTCCATTGCCTTCCCTAAGCCCTATATCCAAGTCTGAATGCAGTTCTAGGCACACAGATGATGTTCTCTCTCTCTATATAGATGCTCTCTCTCTCTATATATGCACACACACATGTAGGATAAAGTCTAATATAGATCTGAAAGGCTGACCATGGGAAAAAGAGATCATTACCTCTCCTCCATAGCTAAATATAATCAGGTAAAAATTTTTACTTAATATAATACATTATTAAAAAGTTTATTAAATTCAAATTTGCTTTTTGTGTATGTATAAGTTTGGAAAATGATCCAAAACTTTTTTGAGTATCCCCTCTAAGAGAGAGATCACTTAGAAATACCCAATCTATTTTTATATTTACTTCTTAATCATACCAGGAACTAGAAGGTGAGAAAAAAATATTTAAAATGTTTAAAATTTTACTTTTTTGTATGTGAATATATGTCATTAAGGAGAGTATGGTTTATTGAGCAAGTTGTAATTTCAAGGATTTGGGGAGCAGCATTATGTTACCTCAGCACTGTTTTAGGATTTTTTTTCCTTACAGTTTGTAACTTGGGTATGATAATTTGCTACTCATAGTAAAAACCGGTATGGCAGACCTTTTATGCACATGTTTAGACATTTAAAATTTCAGTTACTTTAAATTTTGTATCAATATAAAATTTTATTGGTAAAAATAAGTATATTTTAATAATCAGTTTATTTTTATGTAGCAGGAAATACAACTAGTAAACAGATGGAAAAATGTTTAACCTTTCCAAGAGTCAAGGAATGCAAAATAAAATGTCAGGGTCCTATTTTTCCTCCAGGATATTATAAAGATAGAAAGATTATACAGAAGGGGAAGTAGTATCCAGTTTTCTTTTATAAATGATGCTATAATATGACTCTTTATGTAGAAAATATATTCCCTTATGAAGATTAATTACATAAATTTTTTCTTTTTTTTCCCCCAAGGCCTTGGCTAGAAGGAATTACATTTTTTTTTTTTTTTTAAAGATAACTGGTAAGGGGATCTTAACCCTTAACTTGGTGTTGTCAGCACCATGCTCTCCCAAGTGAGCAACCGACTATCCCTATATAGGGATCCGAACCCTTGGCCTTGGTGTTATCGGTACCACACTTTCCCAAGTGAGCCACCGGCCAACCCTAGGAATTACATTTTTAAAAAAGCCCTGGAAACTACCTAAATTGTTCCTCATAGAAAAATATTTATTTTAAAATAAGTATATAAGTAAATAAGTTTTTGCTATATATTAGAATAATACAAATGTATATTATAAAAAAATATTATACTCAGACCTTCAAACAATATATATATAACTTAGGATATTATGACAAACAACTGCTTAGGTTATAATAAGTGAATATATATTATGACAATAATTATGTTTAAAACAATGCAAAAATGTTTAAATACAACAACTGGAGGTAAACACATCCAAACTGAATTTGTGCTTGAATTAAGATGATAGTAAATTTTATTTTCTCTTTATCATTTTGAATTTTCCAATTTTCTTCATGCATTACTTCTATAATAATGTTTTAAAGATAACTTAAAAACGGAAAGTCACGAAGGTGCCAAAGGTAAGTGGTAGTAGAACCAAATTATACTAGATAGACTAGGGCTTTCATTGAAAATGTTCATTGTTACTAGCCAAAATATGGAACCAACCTAAATGTCCATCAATGGATGATTGGATAAGGAAAATGTGTTATATATCCAACATGGAATACTACTGTGCCATAAAAAAGAATGAAATTCTCCCATTTGCAAAAACATGGATGAACTTGGAGAAACTTATGTTGAGTGAAATAAGCAAAGCACAGAGGTATAAATACCATATGTCCTCACTCATAAGTGGGAACTAAGAGATAAAGAAGAAAGAAAAGAAAGACCACAGTGGTGTGTTGGACTTGCAGAGGGAGAGAACATACCTAAGGATACAGAGTGGAGTGCGGAAAGGGAGATGGTGAGGTCAGGGATAATTAAGGGGATAATTGGGTGGGGGACATGGGGTATAATCACAATTTGTGGTAATGGACATGCTGCCAGTATGGATCTGGCCATCACATCTTAGGCACGAGTGGTGACAATTTGCTTTGTACCCCATGAATATTCATAACCAATAAAAACAAAACAATACATTAAAAAAAAAAGTTCATTGTTACATCTATTTATGTAATTTTAAAATTCTATTTATAAAACAATATTCTAGATTTCTTTGCCTCAAACAGCCTATTCTAATAAAAAGAAAAGATGGCTGGGAGTTCTTTATTCAGTTCTATCATCAGCTGACTATATGATCTTGGGAATTTACTTAGCATTCTAGATTCTTACTTTCTTCATCTATAAAATAGTGGTTTGGACCCAGAATCTTTTAGTCTTTCTAGCTCTAAGACCTTCTAATTATATGGGAATGCAAATACAAGCTAAAAATATTTTAAAAGGCTCTTTAAATAGGCTTTAAAAATGGACTTTTATAAGAAAAACACAAGGGCTATCACCAAAAAGTAATTTATATTGAGAAAAACAAAGGAATGATTAAAATATAGTATTAGCCCAATAGGTGATTATAGTCAAATTTCAGAAATGTATATTTGGCAAAAAATTCTGTCATTGCAAAGAAATATGGAACATGATAAAACTCATGGCTTTAAAGTTACTCATTGGCCTAAAATAAAGTTTTTTCCCCCTTTCTTTAGGTAAAATGAATCATTCAGCTTTTGCAATACTCATGACTAACTCATTCCAAATCACTCTGTAAATTGATAGTTTATGAATAGAATAGCAAAATCAATTCTATAATCAGTGGTACAGATATCAGCATCCAGCTGATGAAGTTGTACTCTTTGTACTCTAACTAATGAAATAAGAAGAGACTTTACAGGCTAGTCTGAAAAAACATTCATATATTTAGGTTTTTAGATTGTATATGATGGCTTATTTCTATTAAATGAAGGTCTCATTGATTTTAGAAATTCTTTGACCATCTATTTCACAATAGCTGCATTTTCATTATCTTTTATGGTAACTTTGTCATTTTTTTTTTAATATAAAATCTTATCCTTTTCCAGCCTAAGTCTGTGTGTTCTGTTCCCCTCAAGGTCTAAATTGAGTTGACAGGAACCAAACCTTTAATTCTCCAAATTTTGTAATGGAAACTCTTGTCATGCCAAAAGAAAACCCATTTCCCACACATTCCTTCTTGAGCAAAACAGCTTCCTGATTTTTAGGCTAAGTTTTCATTTTAACCAGGTCATAGATTACCATAAATGCCAGAATTTATAGCAAAGTGAAGAAACTCAATCCTGAAGCTATCTTAAAGGTCAAAATATCTACCATACTTAGGAATTATTTGTTGCTCTGTGTTTGGTACTTTTCTGTCCACTTTCTAGTAAGATTATTCAATGATAAAATGGAGATAACTGTGTGCCTTATTTCACCTATTTCGGTCACTAATACTGCTGTTGTACTACTGTCTAGATTCTGATAATTGTATACCTTTCAGTGATCAAAGTCTTTCATATGTTTTTTTCCCCCATTTAATTCATACAATTCTGTGAGATTGGTGGAATAGAAATTATTTTATCCAATACTATGGATGAGAAAATTAAGGCTCAAATAAATTGATTTACCTAACATCACAGTAAGTAGCAGCAGAACTTAAACCCAGTGTTCTAATGATAAATCCTTTTCTCTTAAAAACATCATCTTCCCCTGAATCTCTTCTTGAAGTGATGATGGGGAGGTGGGGAGGAAATTAGCAGTCTAAATTATACAAAGTAATTGCAATTACACTTTTTAAAAAACACAACAATTATATATATTTTTTCTTTTAATGTTTCTCTCTCTTTAGGATAAAATGAGAAATTTCCCTATTCTTTCACAAACCAAAAATAATATTTTTTAAATTCCTGGTTTCTTTCTAGATTTGCAACTCCTCTAACACAGAAATCCAGTTATAATATTTAGTGGTAGAATTTTTAGATGCCATGCATTGTGTTCAAGGAAGAGATAAGTACAGAGAAATATTTTGGTTGTCCCAGAGATCACATCTATCTCACCTAAGAGTGAAGTCAGGATCTTTATTGAAAGCATCTTTCTTGGAAATGCTGGGTTACAGATCCGAACAACCTTAGGAGATAATGATGTAATGTATCTTATTTTTTTAAAGGACAGTTTCTCTGGTATAAAAAATATGAAACTCAATAATTTTCTAGTGAGGTTGATTATTATATTACTGTCACTCTCAGGTTGTGTGACTTTTTCTTAGTCTCATTCATATATTTATTCTTTTATTCATTTATTTAAACAATATTTACTATGCTTATATTACCATGTTAGATTCTGGAATATAAAGGCAAAAAGAAAAAGAACTAACAGTGTGGTATAATCTAGATTATATCTAGTAATCTACTGATAAAAATGTATTATCCCTTCATTTAATATTAAATTTCTTCTTATTTAAGATTACATATGTCTGTTCTGGTTTTTAGACAAAGGATTGTTAGGTCTGTGTTGATGGCTTATCAGCTACTTATATTCAAAAGAGAATATTTACTTACTAAAAAAGTTATGCCAAATATGGTTGCATATTATACATATGTTTATTTAGATGTATGTGACTAAAGGGATTTTGTAAACATTGAGAATTTCCCATTGCTATTCAGCACAATTTTTGTTAGCATGCTGCTTTTTAAATTCTTTAAGGATTAGAAATATCTGACTTTGTTTTTTGTTTGTTTGTTTCCCCTCCCCTCGCCTCTCCCCCTTTACCTCAGAAATACCTGACTTTGGAAAACTATTACATTTAGCTCATACTCTAAATATATATATATATGTATGTATTGCTTTATTTAGTGGCTGGAAGTACAGGGATCTGAATCCATGACCTTGGTGTTACAACACTGTAACTGAGCTAACCAGCCAGCCCCTTATACATTGACTATGTTAAGAAGTTCGAGTTACATACAGAAGGTGTGACTGTAAAGCAATAATATTGATTTCACAAGCCACTTTCATATAGTCAGAAATACCAAATAAAAACCTTAAGCATTTCAAGGCTTAGTGCATAAAAGACATTAACTTGCAATTCAGTTAAATCGAACAAAAATATATTGAATGCATCGCATTTATTATGGTAGGGGCCGGGGCATTGGAGGAGGATGGCAGGCAGGGGCAGTGAGTTTACAAAGAGGATACACTTATACAGCTCAGAATAATACAATGTGGGAAGCTCCGCAAAGGAATACACTGTTTTAGAGTGGTGTGAGTCAAGTACTGCAGAACCCGGCGGTGGGATCAATTAGTTCACCCAGTTAGAAGTTAGGTGAGAGAAGGGTCACAGAAGTGGTGATATTTGCTTTGGGCCTTAAGGAGCAAAAAGGATTTAACTAGGCACAGAAGTGGGAAAAGACAAAATCTGCCACCACAAAAATCAAAATACCATAGAGTTTCTTAAAACATTCTTTCCTACAACTGCATGTCTCCCGTTAGATTATCTAATTGCTCAAAATAATATTATGTTTCTAAACACCTCTAGAGATTTGACAACTTGCCTTGGGTTTAATCAATTTAACAGAAAAACTTCTTTCTCTCAAGACTAACCAAAATCTCTGTTGACTCAGTTTAACCTTGTTAGTACAAATGTTCAATCTTGCATGGTCTCAGATACTGAACAAACAATTATCATTCTCCTTCTAAATGCAACTCTTCATAAACTTGAGGAAGGTAAGCTGGGGTACTGCAAAGCTATCAGTCCAAAGCGTGCATTTATACTTTGCTCGGCATGTAATGCCCTGACCTAGTTAGACCCTTGGGCTCCAATGCCCAACAAGGGCAGGCCTTTCCCCCTTGGTAAGATCATAAAGAAAGGATCTTGCTTGCCAAGCTATGTAGTTTAAACCATATCCTGTGGGCTAGAGATGCCATTAGAGTAGTATAATGGAGGGTGGGTAACATTTTTATTTTTTTGAATTTTTTATTTTGGGGTTTTTAAATTTATTTTTTAATTGACAAGTAAAAAATTTGTATATACATGGTGTACAACATGATGTTTTGATATATGTATTTATTGTAGAATGACCAAATCAAGCTACTTAACATATGAATTATCTCACACACTTATTTTTTATAAGAACACTTAAAAATCTACTTTCTTGGCAATTTTCAAGTATACAATATATTGTTATTAACTATAGTCACATGTTGTACAGTAGATCTCTTGAACTTATTCTTTCTGAAATTTTGTGCTCTTTGGCCAACATCTCCCCAGTCCACCCCATGGCCCCTGGTAACAACCAAACAACCACTCTCTATTTCTATTTGCATTTGTTTATTTCTTTTTGGCAGCTTGCCAGTAAGGAGGGGGGTTTCTGAACCCTTGACCTTAGTGTTTGTTTGCATTTTTAAAGAGATTACTCTGATAGTGTATGACTGCTATTGGCAGAAACAAGATGACAGATAAAATGACAGCCTGGACGTAAGGTGATGATCTGGGTAAGAACTGAGACTCTGAATAAGGTAGTAACAAAAGGGGTGGAAAGTATTATACAGATTTTAGAGAGGTATAATACACATGATTGCTGGGCTATTATAATTTGGGGAAAGGAAGGGGTAGAAGAGGACCCCAAGGTTTCTAGAGTCACGGGCAACTAGGTGGATGGCACCATTCCCTTAGAAAATACAGAAGGTTTATGGAAGATCATATTGCATTCAGTTTTGGCCTTATTGAAGTTTGAAAACCTGCGAGACTTCCAAAGGGAAATTCTAACAGGCAGTTCAGTTTATGGGTGTGGATCTCAGGAGAGACATCTTAGATGTAGATTTGAATATTTAAAACATTAACAGTACATAAAGTAAGAAAAACAGAGAATAAGCACAGAACTAGCAACATTTAAATAGCAGACAGAAGAAGAGGAAGCCATATTAAGTCCTGGACAGCAAGGTTGTTTCCTAATTTTTGCTGTTTATATCTCTGCTAATATATTCCTATATCATAATCATTTTCAAAAATACATAGGACATTAATGACTCATTTAGACAACAGCTGTAAGTTGTTCTTTTGGTTTTCTTTTAAAAGATGTCTGGAGGGTTGGTTGGTTTGCTCAGTTGGTTAGAACCCAGTACCAATAACACAAAGGTCAAGGGTTTGGATCCTTGTGCTGGCCAGCTGCCAAGACAAAAACAATAATAAAGTGATGTATTTGTTGGATTCCCATGCTGGTCAGCTGCCAAAATAAGTCTGAGAATCTTTCCTTATTTTAGAGCTGTTGTTGTTGAAAACTGAATTATATACTGTACTTTTTGCTTTTATCTTTTTTAAAAAACTAAAAAAATTTAATTGAAATATATTGACTGTACATATTTATGGGGTACAGAGTTATATTTTAATATTTGTATACAATGTGTAATGGTCAAATCAGGGTAGTTAGCAAATTCATTGTTGCAAAAATTTATGGTTTCTTTTTTTTTTTCGTATAACTTCGTATAATGTATGCTATACGAAGTTATTACGTTATTTCCTGAGTTTTGTTACCTCATTTCTGAGTTTATCTCTTTGTAATCTGTATTGTTCTTTAATGTCTTATATCATTTTCTTAATCTCTTCTGGTTTGTTTTGAAATCGTAGGTTACAGTTTTGTTGTTTTGAGAGCATATTTTTCAGGCATGCTTTCATTGTCTGCATTTATGTTATTCTGCCCCTTATTCTTTTTTTTTTTTTTTTCGTGACCAGCAACGGATCGCAACCCTCAGTGTCGCGCCCGTACCGGACCGGGACCGGCAATGGGATCACAACCCTCGGTGTTGCCCCCGCTCCTCGCTCAGACAGTGAGCGGCCAGTCTGTATGGGGGACCGGCAACGGGATCACAACCCTCGGTGTTGCTCCCGCGCCTCACTCAGCCAGTGAGCAGGAACCGGTCTGTATATGGGATCCGAACCCTTGGACGGGAGCGCCGCCGCGCTTCCCAAGCGGTGCACTATCCAGTGCGCCACCGGGCCGGCCCTATAGTTTCTTTTGATGAGAACATTTATTTTGCTTTTATCTTATTAAACTTGATTCTATTTTGTTGATTATTTTTTGTAGGATCTTCAGTTAATTTAAAATTCTAACTCTATCCACCAAGAAGACAGAGATTTTTGTCTCTTACTCACTGCTACTGCTATATCACTAGTACCTAGAACAGTGTCTGTCATGTAGTAGGTGCTTAACAAATATTTTGAATGAATTAATATTATGAAGCATTGATAAATTCACTCACTACTTTCTTCAAATTTAATAACAATTGTTATTGATTCTGATTATTGGTAAATATATTCAAATAAATCATAAATTCAGAGAAAAAGACAAGGGAAAAGAGGAGGGAGAATAGGAAGAAAAACAGGATAAAAAGGGGGTGTTGGAGGGAAAAACAAAACAAACAAAACAAAACAAAACAAAAAGAGTGTTCAAAAGATTCTGAGAGGCCACAGATATGCCAAATGCATGCTCACTATGATAGTTATGCAAGTTTTCTTTGAAATAACGTCTCATTTATATGCCCCCATATTCACTACAAGGCATGTGAAATGTCAGACAATTTGCCTTTTAAACAATATGGAATAAAATAAGTATTTCTGGGAAGTTAATAAGAGTTTTAAAATGTCCTTTTTATCTTTTTTTGCCAGGCTAAGAGGAGATACGAGAGGTTAAGTAACTTGCCTAAAGTCACATCAGTGGCAGAGCTGGACTATGGACACAGACATATTGTTACAAAAGCTTTACTCCTGAACCTTCGTTAGGTGATCTCTTGTGTTTCTTTCAGCTATAACCTTCTAAATAAATCTATATTCTTTTGTAAATCTAGGTAGGACTGTAAGGAAGATGTAAGCTGACTTTCATAAGCAGTACTATGCATTTTGATTTTTAAGCAGCCCAAGATAGTGCTAGAGTTTTTGGTGGGCCTAGTATCCTGTTATCTCCTATTGAAATTGACCCATAAAGAGAAAATCCATTTCCTGGCTCCTGGAAGACCCATGAGCCTTAGCTGCCAGAAGAAGAATTCAGGATTAATGATCAGTATGTGTTTGGAATAGGCACAATGATAAGGTAGACACTTCTGAGGTGGGTGTGCACCAGCAGTGAGGAGCCAGCAAGCACTGTAGTGGGAGTAGCAGCAGCTTTGGAATAGAATTCAAATTCTTTTTTTTATGCCCCTGTTTTTTCCAGAATTGAAATTCTTGATGGTTGTAGAACAGTTAGAATAGAACTGGCAACTGCAGAGAGAGAGGTCCCTAAATCATTGTTATCATCATTATAGCATCATTATGAGGAACACATATTGAATGTTTCTATTCACCAGGCAGTGTTCTAATTATTTTATAAACTTTTTTTTATTTAGTCTTTTTTTGGTTAATATAGTTTTATTTCTCCTATAGATACATGTACATAATACGAGTATATTTACAAAAGTGGTTTACATACAATATAGAATTTTATCACCTGTTTTTATAACTTAATATATTGTGAACACTTTCCAATGTCTTTTTTTGTTTGTTTGTTTTGGCAGCTGGTCGGTATGGGGATCCAAACCCATGACCTTGGTGTTATAAGGCTGACCTTTAACAAACTGAGTGAACTGACCAGTCTCCATTGTCTTTTAAAACAAAGCTTCTCAAACTGTCTGGGTGAAGGAACAAGGTTTTCTAAATCCTTTCATACCTATATATTTTTTAAATTACTCTGGTCATGCATTTGGATGTCACAGTAATGTTAAATTCCTATTAAAGATTCTAAATACTTATCCTCAATGTCTGTTCTTATCTTGCGAACTGATAAAAGTTTCCAAACTGGTTCTGACCTTTGAGTGGCACTGCTTTTAAAACACCTACAATTATTGCATAATATAAAGAAAAACTAATTTGATAACAATCCTGCTGGGGACATAAGATAGTACTGTTCAAATGCAGTCTACTCAGTGGCTCTACTAATCTTACTGTATAGATATACTATACAGTCATACCTCAAAGATATTGCAGATTCATTTCCAGACCACCAAAATAAGCAATAAAATGAGGCACATGTATTTTTTGGTTTCCCAATGCATATAAAAGTTATGTTTACACTATACTATAGTTAATTAAGTGTGCAATAGCATTATGTCTAAAAAATGTATATACCTTAATTTAAAAATACTTTATTGCTAAAAATGCTAAAAATCATATGAACTTTCAGGGAGGCATAATCTTTTTGCTGGAAAAGGGTCTTCCTTCCATATTGATGGCTGCTGAGTGATCAAGGTGGTGCGTGCTGAAGGCAGGGGTGTCTGTGGCAATTTCTTAAAATAACACAACCATGCAGTTTCTACATAAATTGATTCTTCCTATCGTGAAAGATTTCTCTGTAGCAAGCAACGCTGTTTGATAGCATTTTACCCACAGGAGAAATTCTTTCAAAATTGAAGTCAGTTCTCTCAAACCCTGCTGCTGCTTTATCAACTAAGTGTATGTAATATTCTAGATCCTTCGTTGTCATTTCAACAATGTTCAACGAAGCATCGTCACCAGGGGTAAATTCCATCTCAAGAAACCACTTTCTTTGTTCATCCATAAGAAGCAACTCCTCATGTGTTTATGTTTTATAGTGAGGTTACAGCAATTCAGTCAGTCACATTTTCAGGCTCCATTTCTATTTCTAGTTCCCTTTCTATTTCCATCACATCTGCCATTACTTCCCCCACTGAAGCCTTGAACCCCTCAAAGTCATCCAAAAGAGTTGGAATCAACTTCTTCCAAACTTCTGTTAATGTTGATATTTTGACTTCCTGCCATGAATCACACATGAATGTTCTTCATGGTGTCTAGAATGAAGGTTTTAATTTTTTCAACCTTTCCAGAAGGTTTTCAATTTACTTTTCCCAGATCCATCAGAGGAATCACTATCTATGGCAGCAATAGCCTTATGAAATGTATTTCTTAAATAATAATAAGACTTAAAAATTAAAATTATTCCTTGATCCATGGGCTGTGGAATGAATGCTGTGTTAGCAGGCATGAAAACAACATTAAACTCTTTGCACATCTTCATCAGAGCTCTTGGGTGACCAATGAGCAGTAATATTTTGAAAGGAATCTTTTTTCTTCTGAGCAGTAGGTCTCACCAGTGGGCTTGAAATACTCAGTAAACCAGGCTATAAATAGATGTGCTGTCATAGAGGCTTTGTTGTTCCATTTATAAAGTACAGGCAGAGTAGACTTAGCATAATAAGGGCTCTAAAATTTTCAGAATGGTAAATGAGCACTGGCTTTAACCTAAAGTCACCAGTTGTATTAGACCCTAACAAGAGAGTTAGCTTGTCCTTTGAAACTTTGAAGCCAGGGATTGATTTCTCCTCTCTAGCTGTGAAAGTCCTATATGGCATCTTCCAGTAAAAAGCTGTTTCATCTGCATTGAAAATCTATTGTTTAGAGTAGCCAACGTCATCAGTGATCTTAGCCAGATCTTTTGAATAACTTGCTGCAGCTTCTACATCAGCACTTGGTGCTGCCCCTTGCATTTTTAGGTTATGAAAATGCCTTTCCTTAAACCTCATGAACCAACCTCTGCTAGCTACAAACATTTTTTTCTCCAGCTTCCTCATCTCTCTTAGCCTTCATAGAATTGAAGAGCATTAGGGCCTTGCTCTCGATTAGGCATTGGCTTAAGGGAATGTTGTGCTTGGTTTAATCTGTCCAGATCACTACAACTTTCTCCATATTGGCAATAAAGCTGTTTCGCTTTCTTATCATTTGTGTATTCACTGGAGTAGCATTTTTAATTTCCTTCAAGAACTTTTCCTTTGTATTCACAACTTGGTTAACTGTTTGACGTAAGAGGCCTAGCTTTCAGTCTACCTCAGCTTTCAACATGCCTTTCACACTGTTTAGTTATTTCTAGCTTTTGATTTAAAGTGAGAGACATACCACTCTTCCTTTTACTTGAATACTGAGAGGCCATTTTAGGGTTATTAATTGGCCTAATTTGAATATTGCAGTGTCTCAGGGAATAGGGAGGCCTTAGGAGAGGGAGAGAGACAGGAGAACAACTGGTTGGTTGGTGGAGCATCAGAATATACACAACACTTATTAAGTAAGTTTGCTATCTTATACAGGCATGGTTTGTGGCACCCCAGAACAGTTACTATAGTAGCATCAAAGACCACTGATTACAGATCATCATAACAGCTATAATAATAAGAATAAAATTTTGAAATATTGTGAGAATTATGAAATGTGACACAGACATGAAGTGAGCACGTGCTGTTGGTAAAATGGCACCCATAGACTTGCTTGATGCAGGGGTGCCACAAACCTTCAGTGCGAAAAATCACAGTCTCTGTGAAGTACAATAAAGTGAAGCACAATCAAATGTGGTATGCCTGTATCTTGCTAGAAAGTCAGCACTCGTGATAGCATGTTACCAACTATAGAAACTGGCCTTACAACCAAACTTTATTCTCTTGCATCTAATCAGTCATCAGCAAGTCTTTAATTATTGTTTACCTTGCCTCTCACATCTGCCTTCTTTTTTATAGCATTATTCTTGTTCATGGCCATAGAATTGTGACTCCTGGACTATCCACAAGGTTATCTTAATAGTCTCCTTGCCACCAGTGTCTGTTTACTTTTCTTTTTTGTCATGTAGAAAATTAAGTTTGAAAAGACTGATTTTTAATGTGTTCTCTAGCTCTTACATTCCATAATTTATCCCCTGTTGTTCTTATTGATTCTGCCTCAATTTGCCCAAAAGACCTAAACTCCACATTATCCTAAATTCCACCTTAGAGTCTTGGTCACTAAAAAATTAGTATAAAAAGGAATGCAGCCTACAGGTCAGCAGCTCAGGTTTGGAAGATACAACTAGGCCCAAAATGCTGACAATCCAGAATCTGTAACCCTGGCTAATCAGTATTGATGTCTTTATTTTTCCCTTTTGGTACTATAACTCTAAAGGTAATCAATACTCCTATAATTCTAGGAAGACAACCCCTAAGAGGAATGAGAAATAATAATGAGAATAGTTTTAAAATAATAGAAAATACAATTTTAAATCCATGGTATTAATACTTTTTTAACTGCTTGAAGTATAAAAGTAGTAATAAGTTTTATAATCAATATAATTTTGTGTTTTTGTTTGTTAGATGTGTATATAACATTTAAGATAATCTATTAGGCTTGTGATCTTAACTAATAACTATGAAACTTTGATTATATAAGTTTCAATGTTTATGTTAAGTAAATAAACAGTATTTCAATTGTTTTTAGTATCTCATAATAACTCATGTTTAGATATTTAGTGTAATAAATTATCATTAAACAAAATACGTATAGGAGTGAAAGTTCCTTTCCATGAAAAGCTCCAGAACATTGAAGAACTCAATATTCCCCCATTTTGCCCCATTTTTAAGGCATTTTATACTTCCAAAACATTGGAGGGAAGGAGAAGAGGGAGAAGATAGTGACCAGTTCTTTGATGTGAAGATGGATTCTGGTCTGACTTTCATTGCATTTTGATCTCAGATCCACTTACATATAGTACTCTGGGAGAAGGAAGATACTCTTAGGTGCAGCTTGGGGATGCATGGGAATTGAACACCAAGTGTCATGATTTTGGGAAATAAGATACCCTTGCTCAAGCTTGACATGAAAGGAGTAGAGGTGGCTGCCTGCAAATCATTTATGCAGGCATTGACAACATCTCAGAGGTGATCAAAATGGGCTATAGAACAGAGTCCTTCCCCCCAATATTCTGGATTGTATATGATGCCCCAGATTTCTTATGATCCTTGAGAAAGGTGCAGCCTGTCTGCCCTATCCTCACTCTCTTATATGATCAGCTAAACAAGATGATTAAACTTCCCACCAATCCTGATAAGTAGCAGCCATAGGTAAGTACTAGAAAACTAAAGAAAATGATGTTTCTTGGACCCAATATTGTGAAGCAGATTCCATCCTTTATAAATGTAGTGGAGCCCAGTACACTCTGATTCAGCCTGAGCTATTCCGGACCATGGGAAAAGGAGAGCACTGTGGGATCCCCCACTCCTGGCAGCACATGTCCATGCTTGAGAGCAAATATAAAAAGAGCCACCAGGTGAAGCAGGTGGAAGTTAAGCACGGTTAAGTGTCTTAAGCCAAAAATGGTGAACTAGAACCTACCCTTCATTTCTATGGCCTAGGAAACCAAATCTACACCTGCGCCCCCTTTTCCTGGTTCAGAAAGAGGAACTGTGCCACAAGAATACATTTTTTGTTACTTGAGAAATTCTAAAGTACACTCAAGAAATCAAGCCAGGGGAAAAAAAAAAGAAAGAAAGAAAGAAATCAAGCCAGAGCTTGCTCAACATAGTATGAAGTCTGTTTTGCTTAAAATTCTTTTCCCTGTGGGGCCGGCCCGGTGGCGCACTGGATAGTGCGCCACTTGGGAAGCGCGGCGGCGCTCCCGCCCGAGGGTTCGGATCCCACATACAGACCGGTTCCCGCTCACTGGCTGAGCGAGGCGCGGGAGCAACACCGAGGGTTGCGATCCCATTGCCGGTCCCCGGTCCGGTACGGGGGCAACACTGAGGGTTGCGATCCGTTGCCGGACATGGAAAAAGACAAAAGACAAAAAAAAAAAAAAATTCTTTTCCCTGTGATAATCTTATCACACATATATTTGATTTTTGTCTAGGGAGCCTAATGTAGTAAGATAGTAAATATTTTCAGTATAGTTCTAACAAGATATGAAATAGACTAACAGACTGGAAATTCAAGCTTTTTTTTTTTTTAGATTTGCACAGTTATTTATAAAGTTTATGGGTAGATGATTATTAGTATTATTTTGAAATCTCAGACAAATATATCAATTGTAGTTTCTACGTTAAGATATTCCATTGGTTACTAGGAAATGAGTCTTTCAACTTATGCTCCTTATTTTCATAGCATAAAAACATTTGTTCTTTCTGCTTGAAGGGCATTGGTAAAAGACCTTGCCATATTTATGAGAAGATGCTTGGATGTATGCTGTTGATAACTAACAGAAGTCAAAGATTTGATAAGGAAAATGGCACAACTAGGGCTCTTTTGTTTTTCCAAGTTTTGAATTATAGAAGTAATCCATGTTCACAATTTAAAAAAATCAAACAATATAGAAATGCTGTCCAGAGGTATCTACTATTAACAGTTGGGTATATGATAACACATCCTCTTGTTTTAATTTCACATTGTTGTTCTCAAGAGCAGTGATTTAATATACATCAATTCCTTGGTCAGTCACATTCATGAATAAAAAAGAAAAGATAACCAACAAAAAGGACTGCAATTAGGAAAGAAAATATTGATAAACATCTTAACTCTATGATATTATACATAACAGCTCCATTTAATCTTCAAAAAAGGAAGCATGTAAAATGTCAATGAAAAATTAAAGGACTATGCGTAATGAAGGAGAAAATAGTCTAATTTTTTTTTTTTTTTTTTTTTTTTTAAAGATGACCAGTAAGGGGATCTTAACCCTTGACTTGGTGTTGTCAGCACCACGCTCAGCCAGTGAGCGAACCGGCCATCCCTATGTGGGATCCGAACCCGGGGCCTTGGTGTTATCAGCACTGCACTCTCCCGAGTGAGCCACGGGCCGGCCCTAATATTTTAATAGCCTCTATAAAATAAGTTTAGCTTTGTGTGAAAGAGAAAGTAAAAATAATGAGAGATAAAGCATTAGTTACCCTCCCATCTGTGACTACATCAAGCATCACAAATTTCATGTTAATATTCATTAGAGAAACATTTTCTTTTTCATACATATTAACACAAAATTATCTCTATTGTGGGTGGTTAGGATGCTATATGGCCTTGTGTACTCCATTTGTACAAAAAGGAAAGCAGCATGATAGGACTAGAATTGTTTAGATGAGGCTACATCAATTTATTTCATGGTTTTTTCTTTGTTTTTGCTTTTAGTGGTTGGCTGGTATGTGTTTCATGTTTTTATCCCTAGTACCTATCAGAGTGCCTGGTATATAAGCACATAATAAGTATTTGTATATTTATTCAAATAAGTAATGATATTAATAGCTAGCATTTATCGAGTGCTTTCTATGTATCAAGCACTGTTCTAAGTACCAACACTATTTCATACAATTGTCACAAAACCCCACAAATTACCTCATAGGGTACCCGTTTGTTCATTTACTGGCAAAGGTTAAGAACTTTTGATGTTTACATTTTTGGGGGGGAGGGGGCTGGCCAGTGCGAGGATCTGAACTGTTGATCTTGGTGTTATAAGGCTGCTCTCTAACCAACTGAGCTAACCAGCCATCCCTAAGAACTTTTGGAATCATGACAATTGCCTGAATTTTAGGTTTCCACTGACTCACTTCTATTGTTCAAAATATAGAATTTCTTTACCTTTATTTGCCTCTCTGGTGCTTAGAATCTCACAGTTTAGTTGGTCCCTTGTGTTTGCTGTAATGTCAGTAGCTCAGTCATTATGGATTAGAACTTTCTGGTCCCAGAGTCTTTGAACTCATATCACATAAGTTGTGAATTCCTACACTAAAGGTCACTCCTTGCTCTATTTCTTTCTTTCTTTCTTTTTTTAAAGAAGACTGATAAGGGGATCTTAACCCTTTTCTTGGTGTTGTCAGCACCACGCTCTCCCAAGCAAGCTAACTGGCCATCCCTATATAGGGATCCAAACCTGTGACCTTGGTGTTACCAACACCGCACTACCCCAAGTAAGCCACAGGCCAGCCCTTCCTTGCTCTATTACTGCTCCAGGATTTAATAGTATTGTATGTAGGGTCAATATCTCACAACCTTAGGAAAACAGAAGATAACTGGGAAGCTCATAAGGTTAATTACAGGTAACAAAAAATATATACATTTTGGGAACCAATGAAGAAAAATAAACTTGGCAATGGTCTCAAAAAACTGGTTTTCATATTTCGGAATGTATCTAAAAAACAGGACTCTTTAAAGATTACAACCACAATACCATCATCACACAAAAAATAATAAATACAATAATTTCTTAACATCATCAAATATCCGTGAGCATTCACATTTTCTTGGTATTTTCATATTTTTAGTAAGTTTTTTATTGAATCTTTTCCCTAATATATATATATTTTTTGGTGGCTGGCTGGTATGGGGCTCTGAACCCTTAACCTTGGTGTTATAAGACCACGCTCTAACTAACTGAGCTAACCAGCCAGGCCTCTCCAACATTTTATTATGAAAATTTTCATACAACTAAGTTGAAATAATTTTACAGTGAGCACCTATTTACAGGCCACCTAGGTCATACTATTAGTATTTTACTATTTCTGTTTTATCATATATCTATCCCTCTATCCATCCCCCACCTCATCTGTATTTTTTATACATTTCTGAGTAAATTGCAGATATCAGTATAATTTCCTTTAAATACTTCAACATGCATATCATTAACTAGAATACAATATTGGCTTTTGAGGTAAACTTCTCAGACAATAAAATGCACAAATTCTAAGTGTATAACCACTGAGTTTTGACAAATGCATATACCTGTATAACCCAATGGCAAAAAACATTGCCGTTGTCATTATGCCTCTTCATTTATTCCCTATCTCCATTCCCCAAGAAACAACTGCTGTTTTGATTTTTTTCCATCATCAATTAAATTTGACCACTCTAGAACCATACATAAATAGCCTTACTCTTTTGTGTAAGGCTTTTTTTCCCCCAGCACAATGTTTTTGAGAATCATCCATGCGGTTGTGGAAATCAGTGACTCCTTCCTTTTTCTTGCTCAGCAATATTTCATTGTATGAATATACTATAGTTTGTTTATACATTCTCTGATGGACATCTGGGCTGTTTCCCAGATGTTATTATAAATAAAATGGCTATGAATATTTTTAAACATATTTTTGTGGCCATATACAATGATTTCTCTTAGGTAGTATCAAGGTCCTAGGGTAGGTGTATGCCAGATCTATTCCCAAAGGGGTTGTAGCACTTTTATTTGCCAACAATTTATGAGGGTTCTGATTTTTGCACATCCACACCAACATTTTTATTTTTAATTTTTAAATTTAAAACAGTACTGTTTTTAATTTTGGCCATTCATACTTGTATTAGTCCATTTCTCATTGCTTATAACAAAATACACGGAACTGGGTAATTACAAAGAAAAACGAAATTTATTCCTTACAGTTTCTGAGGCTGGAAAGTTCAAAGTCCATCTGGTGGTGGCAATAGTGACCCAGGGGTCAGTCTCACATTGCAAGACGGTGGAAGCAGAGAGAGCAGAGAGAGTGAGAAAGACTCTCCTCTTCTTTTAAAGCCCTCAGAACCACGCCCTTGACCATCATTTTTAATCCATTCACTACTGCACAGTGCCACAATTCAATCACGGCTTCAAGGCTCCACCTTTCAATTACCATAAGTGGATTTCCCACCCTCTTAACAGTCACAGTGGGAGCTAAGTTTCTAATACATAAAACTTGGGAGACACAATTCAAGCTTCAGGAAGTTTAGGGGTACATAATTCAATCCACTACAATACTGTTATTTCATTTTAGTGTTAATTTGCATATCCCTGATTACTAATGACTGAGGACTTTTTCATGTCTTTATTGGCCATTGGTTTATATTCTTGAAACTGTCTGTTCAAATCTTTTGTCCATTTTTTATTGGCTTTCTTAGCTTTTTGTTATTAAGGTGTAGAAGATACAGTCAGATATAGATATATAAATAGAGATATCTATATCATTTTCTATATGATCTATGTCATATAGATATCTATATATCCATATCTCCTGGATATAGTTGGAGATACAAGGCTACTTAAAAAAATTCATGGTTAAGATTCATATTATATTTTAATTCTATTTTTTCACGAACTTTTTGAAGTGCCCTCATGTGTATGCATGTATCTGTGTGTATCCAAGATATGTATTTATCTATATATATCCTATCCTGAATACCAGTCTTTGCCTGATATATGTTTTGTAAATATTTTCTCACAGTCTATGGACTGCCTAATTCATTTTCTTAATGGTTTCTTTGATTTAAATTATAATAAGCCTAATTTATCAGTTTTTTTTTTAATGGTTATTGCTTTCTGTAATTTCTCTTGCCATGGAGATATTTTCCTTTTTTTTCTTCTCAGAGCTTTAAGATTTTGCTTTTATGTTTAGATCTATGATCCACCTCAAATTAACTTTTATGTATGCTGAGATAAGGGTTGAGATTCATTCTATATGGCTATCTAGTTTTTCTCATACCATTTGTTGAAAAGTCCTTCCTTTCCATGTTGGATTGCTTTGGTGCCTTTAAGTGAGAAGGCTGTATAAGTGTGTGTATGGTGTCAATTTCTGGACTCTATTCTATTTCATTTATCCATTTGTAGATGCTTACGCTAGTCCACAATATCTTGATTACTACAGTTTTATATTAAGTCCTGAAGTCAGGTAATTCTCTAGCTGTGTTCAATTTCAAGATGATTTGGGCTATTACTCGGTCTTTGCTTTTCAATAAATTTTAAAAGCATCTTGTCAGTTTGTACAAAAAAGTCTATTGGATTCCTGATTGAGATTGCATTTATTCTATCAATCAATTTGTGAAGAATTGGTATTTTAACAACACAGTAGTCTCCTTTCTTAAGCAGGAGATACATTTCAAGATTCCCAGTAGATCCCTGAAACGGCGGATAGTACCGAATCCTATATATACCATGGTTTTTTGTAAATATGCGCTGTGGCTGTAACTTTTGCAGTTTGAGGTGCTACAGCAAAACTAGCATGCTAGTTTCTTTTTCTTTCTTCACAATTTTATGGATAGAAGATTTGCTCTTATCGTAGATCTTAGCAACCTCAGCATACATTTTTTTTCTTTTATTTTTGAGAACTTTCACCTTTTTAGTAAAAGGAAGCACTTTATGGCTTCTCTTTGGAATATCTGAATTGCCAGAATTACTACTCTTGCAATTTGGGGCCATTACTAATTAAAATAAAGATTACTTGAACATAATCACTGTGATACTGTGACAATAGATCTGTAAATAGAGGGGGCTACTAAATGACTAAGTCACAGCATGGATACAGGATGGATATAGTAAAAAAAAAGGGATGACTCTTGTCTTCAGCTGGACGGAGGTGGCACAATGTGAGATTTCATCACACTACTCAGAATGGTGCACAATTTAAAACTTGTGAATTGTTTATTTCCGAAATTTTCCATTTAATATTTTCAAACCGCAGTTGACCACAGGTAACTGAAACTGTGTAAAGTGAATCTGTGGATTCCAGGGGTCTACTGTGGTGAACTTTACAATCTTTGAACGTGATATCTCTCTCCAGTGTTTTAGGTCTTTAATTTCTCTTAGTGATGTTTTCTAGTTTTTAGTGTAGAGGTTTAACATGCCTTTTGTTTAATTAATTTCCGAGTATTTTATGCTTTTTGATGCAATTGTAAATGGGATTATTTTCTAATTTCATTTTCCAATTGATGACTGCTATATTTAAAAATACAATTACTTTTTGCATATTAATTTTGCATCCTGAAACCTTACTATAGTCAATTCTTATTTCTAGGGGTGGTTTTGTAGATTCCTTAGAATTTCTTATGAAATAGTTACATCATCTGCAAATCAACGCAGTTTCCTTTCTTTCTAATCTTTAGGCCTTTTATTCATTTTTCACGCTTTATTGCAATTAATAGGACCTGCACAGCAATGCTGAACAGAAGTGGTGAGAATGGGCATTTTTGACTTGTTCATTAAATATTTCACTATTAAATGAGATCTCAGCAGTAGATATTTTATAGAAGACATGAGATTGGGAAAGTTCCTTTTATTCCTAGTTTGCTAAGTTTTTTTTTTTTAAATCATAAATGAGTGTTTACTTTTTTTTGAATAGTTATTTTTTAGAGCAGTTTTAGGTTCACAGAAATCTTGAGCAGAAGGTACAGAGATTTTCCATATGCCTCCTGCCCCCACACATGCGTAGGCTCCTCTGTTAGCAACATTCCCCAACAGAGTGGTACATTTGTTACAATTGAACCCACACTGTCATCATTATCATCTAAAGTCCATAGTTTACTTTGTAATTCATTGTTGTTGTTGTACAATTTATGGGTCTGGATAAACTTACAAGGACATGTATGCACCATAATAGGATCATACAGAATTGTTTTACTGCCCTAAAAATCCTCTGTGCTCTGCCCATTCATCCCTCCTTCTCTCCTAACCCCTTACAACCACTGATTATTTACTGTCTGCATAGGGTGTTTACTTTTATTACATCAGTTTTATATAAACATCTATTGCAATAATCACAAAGTCTTTTTACTTATTCTTTTTGTTTTTTTGGCAGCTGGCTGGTGTGGGGATCTGAGTCATTGACCTTGGAGTTATCAGCACCATGCTCTCCAAAATTAGCTAACCGGCTAGCCCTTTTTACGTATTCTTTTAATAAAAGGTGTTGCATTGATTGAATAAACCCTATTTGATTATAATGGTATAATGAATGATAGTTCATTATGATAGTTTTTACATATTGCTGAATTTAATCTGCAAATATTTTGTTAAATTTTATGTTTCTCTGTGTTCAAGAGGGATATCAGTCTCCCTCTCAGTCACTCTCTCTCTCTTAGTAGTTTTTCTTCCCCTCAGGATTTTGTATTAGTGTACTGTTAAGCTCATAAAACAAATGGTCCCTCCTCTTTTTCTATGAATAAGTTTGTATAAAAATGGTGTGAAATCTTAAATATCTGATAGAATTCCTTGTGAAACCCTGCAGTTTTGTTTGTGTGAAGATTTCTTGATAATTATTTAATTTTAAAAATATGGTTATTCAGTTTGTCTGTTTAATTTTGTGAAAATTTTGGTAAAGTTATACTTTTCAAAGAGTGTTCATTTTATCTAAAGTGCCAATTTTTTGGCGTAAAGTTCATAATATTGTCTTATCTTTTTAATGTTTGTAGAATCTATTGTGATAACCCCACTTTTACTCCTAATATTATTTGTGTTCTTTTTCCTTGACCAATCTAACTGGCGGTTTATAAATTTTGCTGATCTTTCCAAAGGCCAACTTTTGGTTTTCTAAATTTATTGTTTGTCTCTTTTCTGTTTCCTTGATATTTTCACCCTTGACTTCCGTTTATTTTTGGTTTTCTTTGCAATTTTCTTCTATCTTCTTAAGGTAGACCTTAAGAAAACTGTAGGCTTTAAAAAAAAAAAATATATATATATATATATATATGCATTTAAAGCTACAAATTTCCCTCTAAGTACTGCTTTAATTGTTGCTAGAGTTTGGATGTGTCGTCCTCCCAAAACTCATGCGGAAATCTGATCCCCAATGTGGCAGTTCTGGAAGCTGTTTGAGCCATGGGGGCAGATCCCTCATGAATGGATAAATGCTCTCTCTAGGTGGGGGATTAATGAATGAGTTCTCACTCTATTAGTTCCCATGAGAGCTGGTTGTTTAAAAAGACCCTGGCACCTCCTTTCTCTCTCTTGCTTCCTCTTGCCATGTGATCTGCTTGTACCCGCTGGCTGCCTGCCACTTTCTGCCATGAGAAGAAGCAGCCTGAGGCCCATACCAGATGCAGCTGTCCCAGAATCATAAGCCAAATAAACCTCTTTTCCTTATAAATTACCCAGTCTCAGGTATTTCTGTAATAGCAACACAAAACGGACTAATACAGTTGTACCGCACAATTTTGATATGATTTATTTTCATTATTATTTAATTAAAAATGTTTTCTAGTTTCTTTTTAATTTCTCCTTTTACCTGTAGCTTTTTATAAATGTATTGTTCAATTTCTTAATATTTGGGGATTTCTTACCGATCTGTTATTAATTTCTAATTTAGTTTCAATGTAGTCAAACATTATGCTCTGTATGATTTCAGTTTTTAAAAATTTATTGAGACATATTTCATGGCCTAGAGTATGGTTTACCCTTGATACACATGCCATATGCTCCTGAAAAAAATGTGTGTTCTGCGATTTTTGGGCGTGGTGATTAATAGTTTGTTCAGATTCTCTTTCTCACTATTGAGTTTAGCTTTTCTATCAACTGATGAAGTACAGGTATTAAAATCTTCAACTATGAATGCAGAATTTTCTTTTTTTTTTTAAAAGATGACCGGTAAGGGGATCTCAACCCTTGGCTTGGTGTTGTCAGCACCACGCTCAGCCAGTGAGCAAACCGGCCATCCCTACATAGGATCCGAACCTGTGGCCTTGGTGTTATCAGCACCGCACTTTACCGAGTGAGCCACCGGCCGGCCTGAATGCAGAATTTTCTATTTCTCCATTTAATGCTGTTAATTTTAGCTTGCATGTATTTTGAAGTGTTGGTATTAGTTATATAGTGTTTAGGATATTGTCTTCCTAATGAATTAATATTATAAAATTGGAAACATTCTTTTTTATTCCCTGGTAATAATCTTTATCTTGAAGTCCATTTTATATGACATAAATATAGCATTCTAGCTTTCTTATGTTTACTGTTTGCATGTTATGGTAGGCAGTTTCTGGAATGGTTCTCAATTTCCACCCTATTAATATTCATGTGCTTGTGTAAGCCCCACCCCTGGGGTAGGCTGGACCAAGTGAGTTGCTCCTAATGAGTTTAATAAAAGTGATGGCATGTCACTTCTGAGGTTATGTTACAAAAGACTGTATCTTGCATCTTTCTGGCATTCTCTTACTTAATCGGATGAAGTCAGCTGCCATATTGTAAACTGTCCTATAAAGACACTCATGAGAAAGGAAGTGAGGGCAGTGAGAAATTGAGGACTTCAGTCTGTCTGTAAGGAACTGAATTCTGCCCACAAACACTGAGTTTGAAAGCAGTGAGCTTGGAATGCCCAATTGAATCTTGAGATGATTGTGAGGCTGGCCCACACCTTGATTATAGTTTTGGGAGAGATTCTGGGTCAACACCTTGATTGCAGCCTTTTGGAAGACACTGTACTGGAGGATTCAGCTAAGCTGTGCCCAGGGTCCTGTCCCACTGAAACTGTGAAATAATAAATGTTATTTTATTTTTTGAAATAATTTTTGTCTTTTATTTTTGGTGTCTGGCTGATAAGGGTATCTGAATCCTTGACCTTGGTGTTATCAGCACCATCATCTCCCAAGTGAGCTAACCAGCCAACTAGTTGTTTTCTTTCTTTTTTTTAAAAAAAAGATGACCAGTAAGGGGATCTTAACCCTTGACTTGGTGTTGTCAGCACCATGCTCTCCCAAGTGAGCTATGGGCCAATGCCCTCAACCAGTTGTTTTCAATGACAAAGTTTTGGGAGTAGCTGTTACTCACCAATGGATAACAAATACACACGGTATATATTTTTTCTATCCACTTTCTTCCAACTTACCTGAGTGTTCTTATTCAAAATATGTTTCATATAGACAGACTATAGCTGGGTCCTGCTCTTTTTAATCCTTTCTGACAATCTCATCCTTTTAAGCAAAGTGTTTAATCCATTTCTATTTAATGTAACTATTGATATGTTTTATTTAGATGCACCATTTTATTATTTGTGTTTTTTGGGATTGTCTGTCAGTTTTTTGTTCTCTTTACCTTTTCCTGCTGTCTAATTTATTTAAATATTTTTAGAATTTTACTTTTTCTTTGCCTCTTTGCATTTTTATTTATGCCTCTTGGAGTAATTAATATAATGTTTTCTCTAGGGATTATGGTATACATCCTTAACTTTTCATATCCTATTTCACATAACATGTATAAACTTTGCAACCATATGAGTTCATTTGCTACCTCAGCCATTTTTTTTGCTCTAGTTATCATGTATTATATGTACTTTACATTATAAACATCACAAAAATGCCATAATTTTTCTTTTAGAAGTTAATGTGTTTTAAAGAAATTAATAGGAAAATCATCTGTTAGATTTACCCAGTTATTTACTATTTCTGAAGTTTTTCATTCTTTCATGAGGATTAAAATTTCTACTTGGAATCATTTCACATCAACCTGAAAAACTTTCTTTAACATTTCTTGTAGTGAAAATGGGCCAGGAATTAATTCTTAGTTTTCTTTTACCTGAAAATGTCTTTATTTTGCCTTCATTCTGAAAATATATTTTCACTGATATAGAATTTGGATTAATACTTTTTCTTTCAACTCTTGAAAGATGTTGTGTCACTGTCTTCTGGTTTCTATAGTTTCTGATGTGAAGTCAGTGGTTTTGCATATCATTGTTCTCCTACTTGTAGTGTGTCATTTTTCCATGGGTACATTGATGATTTTTCCTTTATCTTTGGTTTTCAGGAATTTTACTATGATATGCAAGACTTTCTTAGTATTTTTTCCTGATTGGGATTTGCTAAGCTTCTGGAAGCAGATGCTTTTGCTCCTGGCAAAACTATATCTGTTGCCAAATTTGAAAAAATTTTGGACATTGTTTCTTAAAATATTTTTTGTCCATTTCTCTCTCTCCTTGTGGGAGTCCAATTACATGTGATATTGTCCCGCAGGTCCCTGAAGCTCTCTTCATTTTTATCCAGAAATTTTCTCTGTTCTTAAGATTGGATAATTTCTATACTATTTTTAAGTTGACTGATTCTGTTCTGTCTCCTCCATTCACCGTTAAGCCTCTCCAGTTAATTATGTATTTCTACTATTATATTTTTTGGTTCTAGAATTTCCATTTTTTTTGTGTTTTTAAGTTATGTTCATCGAGGTATTATTTACATACAGTAAAATTAATGAGTTTTGACAAAGGTATACATTTGTATAAGTACTACCACAGTCAAGATATGAGTACTTTTATCATCCCAAAATGTTCTCTTCTGCCATTCTGTAGTAAATCCCTTCTCCTTCCCCTCAGCCTCTGATCTCCTATTTGTCTCTATAGTTTTGTTTTTTCAGAATGCCGTATATCTCTTCTTGATTCAGTCTGGGTAGTTTGTATGTGTCCAGAAACTTATCCATATCTTCCAGCTTTTCATATTTGCTGTCATACAGATATTTATAATAGTCTCTAATGATTCTTCATATTTCTGTGGTATCAGTTGTAATGGCTCCCTTTTCATTTCCGATTTTCGTTATTTGGGTCTTCTCTCTACTTTTTTTTGTTAACCTAACTAATAGTTTGTCTATTTTATTTATCTTCTCGAAAAACCAACTTTTTGTTTCGTTGATCTTTTCTATTGTTTTGGGGTCTCTATTTCATTTAGTTCTGCTCTGATCTTAATAAATTCTTTCCATCTACAATCTTTGGGATTGGATTGTTGTTGTTTTTCTAGTTCTTTGAGGTGTAGTGTTAGGTCATTTATTTGAAGTCTTTCCATTCTTTTGATGCAAGCATTTATTGCAATAAATTTCCCTCTTAGTACTGCTTTTGCAGTATCCCACAGGTTTTGGTATGATGTGTCTTTATTTTGATTAGTTCCAAGAAATTTTTTGACTTCCTGTTTAATTTCTTCTTGGACCCATGGGTCATTCAAGAGGCTATTGTTTAGTTTCCATGTATTTATATAGTTTCTAGAGTTTTGCTTGTTATTAATTTCCAGTTTTAGTCCATTGTGTTCTGAAAAGATACTTGGAATGATTTCAGTTTTTTAAAATTTGCTGAGACTAGATTTGTGACCTAATATGTGGTCTATCCTGGAAAATGTTGCATGTGCTGATGAGAAGAAAGTATATTCTTTAGTTGTTGCGTGAAATGTTCTATATATATCTGCCAGGTCCAGTTGGTTTAAGGTGTAGTTTAAATCTTGTGTCTCTTTGTTGATTCATTGCCTGGAAGATCTGTCCCATACTGAGAGAGGGGTGTTCAGGTCACCCACTATTAATGTATTAGGGCCCATTTCATTCTTTAGGTCTAAGAGTGTTTGCTTTATATATCTGGTTGCATACATATTTACGATGTTTATGTCTTCTAGCTGGACAGATTCTTTTATCATGTATAGCGGTCTTTGTCTCTTTTTGTGTTTTTTGGTTTAGAGTCTATTTTATCTGATATAAGAATATATACTTCTGTTTGTTTTTGGTTTTCATTTGCATGGTATATCTTTTTCCATCCCTTCACTTTTAGTCTGTGTATGTCTCTATAGGTGAGATGGGTCTCTTGAAGACAGCATATACTTGGGTCTAGCTTTTTAATCCAATCAATCAGTCTGTGTCTTTTGAATGGGGAGTTTAATCCATTCACATTTAGGGTAGTTATTGACAGGTATTGTTTAATTCCTGTCATTTAATTGCTTTTTGTTTATGTGTTTTAAATATCTTTTGATCATTACGTACCCTTTTATTCCTCTTCTTCAATGTTATCTGGAAATTTGAGGTGGCAGGATTTAGCTTCTTTCTCTTTCTTACTGACATTTTTGTTTTAATGGTGAGTTTTGCTCTTTCTTGTGTATTCATGAAAGTGATCATCATTATTCAGATTCCAGATGAAGGAATCCCTTTCGAACTTCTTGCACGGCTGGTCATGTTGTCATGAACTCCCACAATTTTTGTTTGTCTGAGAAATACACTATTTCTCCCTCATTTCAAGGAGAGCCTTGCTGGGTAAAGAATTCTTGGCTGGCAATTTTTTTCTTTTAGTGTTTTGAATATATCATTCCACTTTCTTCTAGACTGTAGGGTTTCAGTTGAGAAGTCTGCTGTTAGTCTGATGGGGATTGTCTTATGGGTGACTTGGTGTTTTTCTCTTCCTGCTTTTAGAATTCTTTGTCTTTGAGCTTTGAAAATTTGACTATAATGTGTCTTGGAGGGTATCTTTTTGGATCAAATTTGTTTGGGGACCTTTGACCTCCTGGATCTGAAGGTCTCCATCTCTCCCTACACGTGGGAAGTTTTCTGTTATTACTTCCTTGAATAGGTTTTCAATCTTTTCCTTTCTCCTCCCCTTCTGGAATACCCACAATTTGGATGTTAGAGCACTTGAGGTTGTCTATGCTCTCTCTCTTAGATTTTCTTCGTTATTTTAAATTTGTTTTTCCTTTTTTCTTTTTGTCTGCCTGGGTTATTTCAAAAAGACCATTTTCAAGATCTGAAATTCTTTCTTCTGCTTACTCTAGCCTGCTGCTCAAGCTCTGTTTCTAATTTCACTGAGTTAATCTTTCATCTCTAGGAGTTCTGCTACACTCTTTTTTAAGTTATTAATTTCTTTGTAAATTTCCTCCTTCATATTCTGGACATTCTTTTTGTTTCATTGTGCTCTCTAATTGAGTCTTCTTCTATTTCTTTGAGTTTTCTTAAGATCATTGCTCAGAATTCCTTTTCAGACATTTCAAGGATTCCCTGTTCTATGGGGTCTGGAATTTGAGCATTACTGTATTCCTTTGGTGGTGTCATATCTTCTTGTTTGTTTGTAATTCTAGTATTTTTTTTGTTGATATTTGGTCATCTGGTAGAGGACTTGCTTCTTCTATTACCCTGGGGTTGGCTATGAGGATAAATATTTCTTCTTCTATTTGCAGGCTCCACTGGTGACTCTTCTTATACCAATGTAGTTGAGTGAGCAGCAGGTTGCCTGTAGAGTGGCTCTGGATGCTACTGTGGTGGTGAACTGTACTTGCAGTGACAGTAGGTGTGGCAGTGGCTATATATACCACCTTGGCTCCTGTTCCAGAATCTGTGGCCATAGACTAAGTCCCCAGTACCACAAGGGTCTCAGCTCACGTCCACACCTGCTGGGCCTATGGGTGCTTCCTTCCCAGTCCTAAGACTGAGCCCCATGCTACATGGGTCTAAACTCACCTCAATAGCTGCAGTGGCTGTGGGTGCTTCCCTCCTGGGCCTAAGAATGAGCCCTGGTGCCACACATGTCTCCTGTCACCTCTGCAGCTGCTGCAGCTCCAGAATGCTGTATAAATTAGATCATATGACATGTGGCTTTTTGTTTCTGGCTTCTTTCACTTGACATAATCCTTGAGAGTCATCCATCTTGTGTGTAAATTGCCAAGTAGTATTCCATGGTACCACTACTTGTTTATCCATTCACTAGTGATACACATTTGGGTTCTTTCCAGTTTTTAGAAATTATGAATAAAGTTTCTTCTTCAAAGATTCTCACGCCTAGGAAGGGAACTTCTGGATCTTATGGCAATAGTATGTTTAATGTTGTAAGAAGCTGCCAAATTCTCTTCCAAAGTGGCTAAAACTTTTGCATTTACACTAGCAATGTAGGAGTAGCTGTCCTGTTGGTCCACATCCTAACCAGAATTTGGTACTGACAATTTTTAAAATTACAGCCATTCTAACTGGTGTGCAATAGTATGTGAATGTGGTTTTAATTTACATTTTCCTGAAGAATAATGATATCAAGCATCAAATGTGCATCTTTGCCATTTGTACTTCTTCATTGGTACAATATCTGTCAAATTTGTTTTTGCCCATGTTGTAAAAAATCAATTGCTTGTTATTATTGCTAAGTTTGAGAGTTCTTTAAATATTTTTAATATGAATCCTTAATCAAGTATGTATTTTGAAAATTTTTTTTTCCAGTCTATGGCTTGTCTTTTCATTTTATTAACTGTTAATGTTCCTTAGCATATTTTAAAGAGAAGTTTTTAATTTTGATGAAATATGATTATTAAATTTTTTCTTTTACAGTTCTTGCTTTTTGCACTCCATTTGATTCTTTTTTTATACTACTTCTCTGCTGAGATTTTCTGTTTTCATTTATTACAACCATATTTTCCTTTACCTCATTAAGCATAGTTATAATAACTGCTTTATAGACCTTGAACACTAATTTAAACATTTGGGCCATCTCAGAATTAGCCTCTGTTGGTAGTATCTTCTCTAGGAATATGTCACCCTTTCTTTTTTGGATTGCATACTGGATGTAATGTTATGTCCTGGAGATTCTTAATTTCTGTTTTATTACCCAAAAGAATTGTTAGTATTTTCATATTATTAGGCAATTAATTTGTTTAAATTCAAACTACAAACTCTGTCTCTTGGCCAGCAGCTCAAATCTCAGTTCTGTTTTTTCTTTTTTTCCTTTTTGTAATTCTCCTTTTGCATGGTTAATGACTCAACTAGAGGTGGGATCAGTTTATATGCAGAATTTGGGATCAGTTTATATACAGAATTTGTCCTTTCCAATCTCATCTGTGGTGGAACCACTACCAAGATGCAGATTTTCATAAAAACCCTTATGAGGAAGACCATGGCTCTAGAAGCTGAACCCTCAGGTACAACAGAAAATGTAAAGGCCAAGATCCAGGATAAGGAAGGAATTCCTCCTGATCAGCAAAGAGTAATCTTTGCTGGCAACCAACTGGAAAATGTACATATTTTGTCTGACTATAGCACTCCAAAGGAGTCCCCTCCTCATCTTGTGTTGTTACTTCATGGTGGTGCTAAGAAAAGGAAGAAGTCTTACACCACTCCCAAGAAGAGTAAGTATAAGGAAAAGAAGGTTAAGCTGGCTGTCCTAAAATACTATAATGTGGATAAAAATAACAAAATTAGTTGCCTTCATTGGGAGTGCCCTTCAGATGAATGTGGTGCTGTAGTTTTTAATGGCTGGTGACTTCAACAGATATTATTGTGGCAAATGTTTTCTGACTTATTGTTTCAGCAAACCGGAAGACAAGTAATTGTGTATGAGTTAATAAAAGATATGAACTAAAAAAAAAAAAAAAAAAAAAATGGGAGCACTCCTATCAGGCTCTCTATAGGACTTCCCCCTAAATTTTCAGCAGGTGTGGTTGTCCTAAACTCTTTCCTCTGGTCTTTATGCCAAAAAGATTGTGGATTTTCTCTTTGACTTTTAGCCTTTGCATGACACCAATTGATTTTCCTTACTCTAAAAGCCATAAAAATGTAAAACTTATTTCATTCTTCCAAGTTTTTACTCCTTTGCTGAGTCTGAGTGGTTCACTGTTCAAAGCCTTCAGGTAAATTTATAGTTCTTATTTCTGAGAAAACTCATCATTTGGTAGTTTACTCAGCTATAGCAGAAGGAAAAATCCTATTCTAATAATTAAAAAAAATCTGAATCATGATTCACATAAAATTCATACATTGTGATTGGTTATATGTCTCTTAAGTATAATCTATTGACTATTTTTTATTTTTTTTAATTTTTATTTATTTATTTATTTAAAAAGATGACCGGTAAGGGGATCTTAACCCTTGACTTGGTGTTGTCAGCACCACGCTCAGCCAGTGAGCGAACCGGCCATCCGTATATGGGATCTGAACCCGGGGCCTTGGTGTTATCAGCACTGCACTCTCCCGAGTGAGCCACTGGGCTAGCCTATTGACTATTTTTTAAATTATTTTATTGTCTATTTCTTTATTGCTCATTTTCCCCTCACAATTTAATTGTTGAAAAAAACAGGCTGTCTTGTGAAGTCTCCTACAAGTCTAATCTTGCTAATTGTACCCCTGTGGTGTAATTTATCATGTTTCTCTGTTCTCTGTATTTCCTACAAAATCATAGATCTAGAGATTAATTAGATTCAAATTCAAATAAGCAACTTTTTTTTTTTTTTGAAGATCACTTTATAGATGGGTGTGAATCTTTATTAGGAGTAAATTTCAGCTTCTTATTCTATAAATTAAGAATTTTTGTTATGTCAGTGGTTTTCAAATCTGTGTTTTGGAAGAGCTTAAATTTTTGCAGGGATTCTATGGAGGCAAATAAGAACCTCTCTTCCCATACTATAATCTAGCTTGCCTTTTATCTGTTTTATTTATTGCAGTTCATTGTGATATTTCATTTGAAGAAATATTTGAAAACCTGGAAAACAATGGATTAACTATAGACTAAATTTTCATTTTAATATGTAGGTAATATTCATAAAGTTTTAAAATCCTTCATTCCTGGGCCGGCCCATGGCTCACTCGGGAGAGTGTGGTGCTGATAACACCAAGGCCATGGGTTCGGATCCCATATAGGGATGGCCGGTTAGCTCACTTGGGTGAGTGTGGTGCTGACAAAACCAAGTCAAGGTTTAAGATCCCCTTACCGGTCATCTCTTAAAAATAAATAAATAAATAAATAAAAATAAAATCCTTCATTCCTTTCTTCTTTCCTTTTTTCCTTTCTTCCTTTTGTCTTTCATTTATTTTTTCTTTCCAGAAAATTTTGAGTACCTACTGTGTGGCAGATACTGCTCTTGTCACTGGAAAACATTATTATACAAAACAGTCAAAACTCCCTGACTCTCTGGAGCTCACATTCTAGTGCAGAAAGTCAGACAATAAATAATGAACATAAAAATAAATATATAATATGCTTACAGGTGATAATGGCTATGAAATAAAAAGAGCAGGGTTAAGGGGACCAGGAGTGCTTTGGGTGAGGTAGCCACATAGACTAATTGAGAAGGTGCATTTAAGCAAAGACATGAAAGAGAAGAGGGAGCAAGTCATGCATTCATTAGGGAAGAACATAAAAGCGGATAAACCAGCTTGAGTTAGGAGTGCGCCGACGTGTTTGAGGAGCAGCAAAGAGGCCAGAGTGGCTAGAAGTATGTAAAGGTATAAAGGGGAGAGGAAGAGGTGATGAAGTTAGTGAAAACTGTGTGGGACCATAAAGAATACTCTGAGAACATTGGCTTCAGTATGGAAGAAATGGAAAGCCATTAAAGGGTTTTGAGCAGAGCAACATAATCTGACTTATGTTTTAACAGGAATACTCTGGTTGCTTTATTAAGGATTGACTGTTAAGGATAAAATTCAGGAGATGAGTTAGTAGGTTATTGCAATAATTCAGGTGCAAGATGATGGTAACTTAGAATTGGATGGTAGAGAGGATACAAAGTGGTCTGATTCTGGACATATTTCGAAGGTAGAACCAGTGAAATGCCTTGTGTATTCTTGATCACAAGCAATAGAAACCAATTCTAACTACTTTGAAGAAGGAAAAATAAAACTAATTTATTTCGCAAATTAACAGAATCAGTATAAGGATCAGCCTTGGGAAATGGGCAGGATCTAGAGAGCTCCAGAGGCCTAGGCAGGAGAAACGTTACCAAAGATTATTGGATCCAAAGAATCTGGTCTGCACACTGTTGCTGCTATTGTAATACATATAACTTTTAATTTTTTCCATATCTTTAGCACATACTAAAAATTGAAAGTTCTCTGAGGGAACATCTGATTGGCTGAGCTTCAGTCATGGGAAAAGAATGGGGCTCTATTCAGATCTGTGGTAAGAGACAGACATTACCTCTCACTAAAATCATACTAAATGAGGGTTCCTCAAAAGGGAAATAAGGCTATATTATTAGGAAAGAAGCATTAGAAGTCCAACAGTCAGGAAGACAATAATTATACATTAAATATGCTCATAATAGAAAATTGGAAAAGAACAGAAAAAGTAAAAAAAAGGAAAAGAGAGGAAGAAAAAATCTCCCCAAATGCTATTTGTATATTTCTTTACAGTTAATATTTTTCTATGAATAGTATCTATACATAGTTGTGTTGTACAAACACATATCAGTTGCAACACTATTTGTCATCTTTTTTTTCCTTTTTTTGTCTTTTTTTTTTTACTGACCGGCAACGGGATCGCAACCCTCAGTGTTGCGTCTGCACCGCGCTCAGCCAGTGAGCGGGAACCGGTCAGCACATGGGATCCGAACCCTTGGCGGGAGCGCCACCGCACTGCGAAGCGGCGCTATTTCTCATCTTTTTAAGTCATTCCTAATGTATTTCCATTATTTCTTAAATGTAACTTTTCCTTCATTATTAAACCCAAAGTTAACCTGCTTATGTCAAACGGGCATACAATTGAGGTCAAATATCTACTATTTTTTGATGACCTGGGTTCCATTTTTATTTCAACTGCATTAGCAATTCCATTTTCCATTTACCTGAACTGCAACAATAACATTGCTAAGTACAGTCAAGGTATTCAAATTGTTGTAATAGCAAATATCATTCTACAAAGATGGAATTACCATCAAAATTAAACTGGCAGACAGTATCACTTTGGGATACCTCAGATGACTGCAAGTCAGTTGATGGTGTGGAAGAGGCAATTTACAGGTGTCTCTGTATAATATATGAAAGCATAGGTTATAAGAAAATTAACTTTTTTATTTTTTTGAGGCTGGCTGGTATGGGGATTTTGACCTTGGTGTTATAACACTGCACTCTAACCAACTGAGCTAACCAGCCAGCCCAGAAAACTATATGGATAATTGCCTATGTTTATAAATGCTGGCTAGTCTGAACAGAATCAGTTTAGTACCACTTGCATTAACTTTCTTCCACTCATAGCTGGGCTGTCCATAGTACAGAAATCATTCAATTCTTGGGTAGTTTACTCAAACATCAAATAAAAATGTAAATTATTTCATCCTTGATGTAAATTGTTAAGTTTGAAAATATGCCACCTAATCCATTATATCCAGTAAGAAACAACAGAAAAAATTATCATAAATCATAGATTAAAGTAAAAATAATAGAGACTTTCTTTAGTATCTTTGGGAAAAGTACCACTGATATTATAATAAAAATAAGTTCATTCATTCATTTCCTATTTTAACAAATATTTGAGTGCCTTCTATGTGTCCAGCACTGTGGGCAAAATGGTGAACAAAAAGATATTGTTCCTATTTTCAAGTAGCTTAGAAAGTAGAAGAGACAAACATTAATTCAACAATTACATTGAGTACCACAAAAGAGATATTCATGGTACTGGGGGCTGTATAATGGAGCTTCTGATAATGGGGATAGTTAGAAAAAACCTTTCAAAGAGTTGTCCGTGAGTAAGCCATAAAACGTGAGAAGTTTCCTATTCTAAGTTAAAGGAATGAGCATTAGAGATAGGTGGAGAGAGGAGCAGGTGCAAAGACCTCTGAGTAGGAAAGCAAGGTATAGTTCGACTGCAAGAGAAAGAAAATGAACATGATGTAAGATGAAGCTGGAGAAGCAGGTAGAGGTTAGACCATGCAGACCGAGTATATTTGAGTGTTTTAAGGAGGTGGTGACATAATCAGTTTGGATTTGCATAATGTCATTCTGAATGAAGTCTGGAGAATAAATTAGATTAAGGAAATATGGATTCTTGGAGATCAATCATAATGCTATCCTTTCGACAAATTTTGAGAACATACTATGTGCAGGGAACTGTTGCTAGGTGCTGGAGATACCTTGGTGACCAAGACCAATAAGGCTCTTATAGAACTGAAAGCACCTTAATTCTTTCAAAGGTAGAACATATACACATTATGAATAAAGATATTAGTACTTTCATATGTATAATATGACATATAAATATCTGTAATAAAAAGATATTTGTATTTTACATTTATATTTTATTTAATGAAAATAAAACATCTTGGTTTTTACACAAACTAGTTACCTGACCTTGGTAAAGGAATGTAACCTCCATGTTGCTGGCCTTGGTAAAATTCATCAGTAAGATAAATAATGAGACTAATGAACTGAGATTTTTTCCACATCTAAAATTTTACTAATCAAATTACATAATTTAAAATAATGGCCTCATCATATTTGGAAACCTCTTGCTCCATCAAGGAAAGCTAATTCTATTTTTCTAAGTGAAACTTTAAGTGCTAAATTTGTACAGTCTTGCAAATCTGTGTCAAGTGATTTATAGCCTAACGATTCATATGAATAAAGCAACGATTCGTATACTAATTACTGACTACTGAGGTGTGCAAAATAGCTTCTTCTGGCTCACAGTGACTATAATTTCTAAAGCTGGTTTTACAGGCATAGATGACAGGTTAGCAGATGCTGTATTATAACCAACATTTTAATTAAAATATGTTAATAATTCCAAAAAAGGACAGAAATTCTATGGTTATTCTTTAAAACTTTTGAAATAAAAATCTTAAATGATAAATTCTTGGAGGGACTGAATTTTTGTGACAGTACCTAGTGTGGCATTATATACAGCTTTGTACTTTATAAATGCTTTGGAGGGTAAGAATGGCAATATAAAAGGAGAAAAGTAATTAATAGATATCATGTCACATAGATCGTGACATTATGAAGTTAACATTTTGTTGCAGTAAAACATTTAATCCTATGATGAAAGTTTTAAATATATTACAAAATAATGTTACTGCTTGATTATATAACACTTCACATATCAAAATATATCTAGAAATTGTAATATATTTTGTCATAACTTTAGATAATAAAAACAAAGTCCACCACAAATAAATGTTGCCCAGATTATCTTGGTAGGAAAATTAATCTTTCAAATATACCAGTATTCAGTAGTAGATTAGAACAAATTATAAAGATGTGAGAAATTTTGTTCACTCTGATTTGAAGAATGATTGCATAGGCAGTGTGCACATTTGTGAACAAGGGTGGGTATAGGGTGGAGAAAGACATTCCATACCCAAAACTAACTTTCTTAAACTCCCCATTCTCTGCTGCCCTGAAGATGTACAGATGAGAAAAAAAGAAGATGAAGATAAAGGGGAGAGGGAAGGAAGAAAAAGAAATATGGATAAAGAGGAAGGAATAAACTGGAAGAGGAACAAGTGTGAGATGAGAGTCAGGAAGGATGGTCCAGAGCTTAACCCAGTTCAGCAATGGAGATGAGGGAAGTTGATTTTCCAGAGGAAGAACCTCAGTAGTTCTATCTTCCACATGAAAAATTATTTTATTGCTTGGGGAAAGTATGTTGCACATACTAAGTACTTCAATTGAATTCAATTTTTTTAGTACTTTGTGTCAAAAACATGTTCATTCAGCATCTTAGGAGTTGTGGATGATTCATTCTTTCAAGGAACTTGTTGTTGTTATTAAACTATATACACAGTCATGTAATGCTTAATGAGGGGGATATGTTTTGAGACATGTGTCATTAAGTGAGTTTGCCATTGTGTGAGCATCATAGAGTGTACTTACATAAACCTAGATAGTATAGCCTACTATTCACTTAGGCTATTTGGTATAGCCTATTGCTCTGACTACTGTTGTATATGTGGTCCATGTTGACCAAAATGTTGTTATGTGGCACATGTCTGTATATATACATGAATACATCCCATACAAACTTAAAACAGTTTCTGTCCTCTTGACATATGAATTCAACTATAATGTTTCCAGGGAAAGGACCTGGAGGAAGAGGCTAACATCTAACATACGGAATCATGGTTAAGACCTGCCTTGGAAGGGGACAGAAGCCTGGCCAAGGGTAGCAGCAAGAGGGCCACATCTTTCAGTCAAGAGGAGACAGCTCAGCTTATGCACAGCAAGGTTTTAATTAAAAGAGAAGGAAATTGGATGTGGTGTAGAAGGAAGAACTGTGTTCCCTCTGGTGGGGAAAAAACAACGCAATAAAGGTCTTGGCTGTATCAGCCTTGGTGTGTTGCGGGGAGGGGTTGTGGCTGGGGTCGGGTGGAGCAAAGAGAGAAGCAGCATAGGTACCATTGCTTTTGTGGTCAGGGGTGACATGGTAGGGTAGAGAACCATGTTCCATTAGGCAATTTTAGGCCTCAGCTGCGATAACAGTAGTAATAACAGTAGCAGTGACCACAGTAGTAGTAGAAGTAGTAGTAATATTAATAGCTAACATCTACTGAATGTTTACTATATGCCAAAATATGTTTTAATTACATATACAGTATTAACTCTTAATCCTCACAACATTACTGTGAAGTAAATACTATCATACCCTTTTACAGGAGGACAAACTAAGGTACAGAGAGGTTAAATAACTTGCTCGAGGTTACATGGCTAAGAAATAGGCCTGGAACTTAGGGAATTTGGCTTCATATACCAAAGCTATAGACTAGCAGACATGGGGAGGCCTCTTTAGAGCAGTGTTCTGGGACTCCAAGGTGTGAAAACTCTGCAAAGCAATGGTGGCCCAAGAGGAAGAGGCCCACTTGAAAATGACAGCATGTGGGCCAAAGTTTCTCAATCTGGTAGCTGCACTGCAAGAGGAAGTGGATGGATTGATGGCAAGGGAAAGAGCCCAGGGAGAGGGATAAGTAGTGGAGAGCTGTTCAGGCTGAGAGACTAGAAGTGGGAAACTCCAGAGATCATGTATGCACAGGGAAAAGTAAACAGTGTTGGTAGTTACTGCCAGGCAATTTGCATAAGTCTTCCTGGGAAACTAGCATGGAAGAAATCAGGTTTCAGCAATTAAGCTATGGGTATTTAAGAAAGAAACATTAGCTTTTATTATTTTAAGCCACAATCCTTGGATATCACCCCCTGATCACTGGCAAACAGTTATTACATATTTTTAAGAAACACAGGGTTAGAAAGCACACTCTATATTTAGTATGCAGATAATTGACTCCAATTTATACAGGCATGCCTACCTTGGATCCTAACCACCCCCATAAAGCATATATTGAAATAAAGCATGTTGCATAATTTTTTTGGTTTCCCAGTGCATATAAAAGTTATGTTTACACTATACTGTAGTCTATTAAGTGTGCAATAGCATTTTGGTCTAAAAAACTATGTACATACATTAATTTAGAAGTATTGATCCTTACGACCCCAAAGTCACAGATTCTGATCCCTGTACTGGCCAGCTGCCAAAAAAAAAAAAGTATCACTAAAAAATGCTAACAATCATCTGAGTTTTCAGTAAGCCATAATCTTTTAGCTGATGGAGGGTCTCGCCTCGATGTTGATGGCTGCTGACTGATCAGGGTGGTGGCTGCTGAATGTTGGGGTGGCTGTGGCAATTTCTTAAAGTAAAAAAACCATGAAGTTTCCACATAAATTTACTCTTTCTATCATGAAAGATTTCTCTGTAGCAGGCAATGCTGTTTGATAGCATTTTACCCACAGGAGAAATTCTTTCAAAATTGAAGTCAATTCTCTCAAAACCTGCTGCTGCTTTATCAACTAGGTTTATGTAATATTCTAAGTCCTTTGTTGTTATTTGAACAATGTTCACAAGCATTTTCACCAGGAATATATCCCATCTCAAGAAACCACTTTCTCTGCCCATCCTTAAGAAGCAACTCCTCATGTGTTTAAGTTTCATAGTGAGGTTACAGCAATTCAGTCAGTCACATTTTCAGGCTCCATTTCTATTTCTAGTTCCCTTTCTATTTCCATCACATCTGCCATCACTTCCCCCACTGAAGCCTTGAACCCCTCAAAGTCATCCAAAAGAGTTGGATGACTCTTCCAAACTCCCATTAATGTTGATGTTTTGACTTCCTGCCATGAATCACGCATGAATGTTCTTCATGGTGTCTAGAATGGTGAGTCCTTTCCAGAGGGTTTTCAATTTATTTTTCCCAGATCCATCAGAGAGATCACTATGTATGGCAGCAATAGCCTTATGAAATGTATTTCTTAAATAATAAGAAGACTTAAAAATTAAAATCACTCTTTGATCCATGGGCTGTGTAAGCAGGCATGAAAACAACACTAATCTCCTTGTACATCTCCATCAGGGATCTTGGGTGACTAGGTCAATTGGGTGCATTGTCAATGAGCAGCAATGTTTTGAAAAGAATCTTTTTTTTTCTGAGCAGTAGGTCTCAGCAGTGGGCTTAAAATATTCAGTAAAGCAGGTGCTGGCCATTTAGCTAAGTTGGTTAGAACATGATGCTAATAACACCAAGGTCCAGAGGATCCCTGTACCAGCTAGCCCCCCCCCCCAAATTTAGTAAACCATACTATAAACAGATGTGCTGTCATCAAGGCATTATTGTTCCATTTATAGAGCACAGGCAAAGTAGATTTAGCATAATTCTTAAAGACACTAGGATTTTCACAATGGTAAATGAGCACTGGCTTCAACTTGAACTCACCAGCTGCATTAGCCCGTAAGAGTGTCAGCCTGTCCTTTGAAGCTTTGTAGCCAGGCATTGACTTCTCTCTAGCTATGGAAGTCCTAGCTGGCATCTCCTTCCAATAAAAGACTGTTTCATCTACATTGAAGATCTCTTGTTCAGTGTAGTAACCTTAAGTGGTCTTAGCTAAATCTTCTGAGTAACTTTCTGCAGCTTCTACATCAGCACTTGCTGCTTTGCCTTGCATTTTTATGTTAGGGAGACAGCTTCTTTCCATAAACTTTATGAACTAACCTCTGCTAGCTTTAAACCTTTTCCTGCAGCCTCTTCACCTCTCTCAGCCTTCATAAAATTAAAAACAGTTAGGGCCTTGCTCTGGATTGGGTTTTGACTTAAGGGAATGTTGTGGCTGTTTTGATCTTCCTTCCAGACTATTAAAGCTTTCTCTGTATCAGCAATAATGCTGTTTCATTTTCTAAGTGTGAGTTCACTGAGTAGTACTTTTAATTTCCTTCAAGAACTTTTCCTTTGCATTCACAACTTGGCTGTTTGGTGCAAGAGGCCTAGCTTTTGGCCTAACTTGGCTTTCAACATGCTTTCCACACTGTTCAATTATCTAGCTTTTGATTTAAAGTGAGAAATGTACCACTCTTCCTTTTACTTGAAAACTTAGAGGCCACTTTAGAGTTATTAATTGGTCTATCTTCAATATTTGTTTCTCAGGGAACAGAGTGGCTTGAGGAGAGGGAGACAGACTAGGGAATGGCTGGTCAATGGAGCAGTCAGAACACATACAACATTTATTAGGTTTATCAACTTATATGGGCATGGTTCATGGCACCCCAGAACAATTACAATACTAATGTTAAAAATCACTGATGGGGGCCGGCCCAGTGGCGCACTCGGTACAGTGCAGCGCTTGGGAGTGTGGCGGTGCTCCCGCCAAGGGTTCGGATCCCATATAGAGAACGGTTCGCTCACTGGTTGAGCGCAGTGCGGGCACAACACCGAGGGTTGTGATCCCGTTACCGGTCACGAAAAAAGACAAAAAGGAAAAAAAAAATCACTGATGACAGAGCACCATAACAAATATAATAATAAAGAAGTTTAAAATATTGTGAGAATTACAAAAATGTGACAGAGAAATACAAAGTGAGCACTTGCTGTTGGAAAAATGGCACCAAAAGACTTGTTCAATGCAGGGCTGTCAAAAACCTTCAATTTGTAAAAAATGCAATGTCTGTGAAACACAACAAAGCAAAATTCATTAAAGTGAGGTATGCCTGAATATAAAAAATATTAGCTTTTGGTAACAAAGTGAATAAGTAGGAACAAGGCATCCCAGAAAACTAAGTCAATATAAGCTTACTGACCTATTCTGACATCATAAAACTCTTAGAATATTGCTCTGTCCCCCACCTCCATCCCCCAAATAGCTGCAGTTTGTATCATAATTATAAGCGTATACTATGTAACTTTTTGAATTCAAGTCTATAACCAATTGATAAAGCAATAGTAACAAGTAGAGAAGTATTATTCATGGCTACTAATTCAACAACTAAAAAAAAAAAAAAGATGTAGAAATCCTAGCATCTAATACAGGAAAAAAGATAAAAACATAAATCAAAATTCAGAAAAATCTGCTTATCTTTCCTCCTTCCCTCTTTTTTATATTTATTGCATGCACATGCACTAAGTGCTAGGGTACAAAAATGAAAAGAATATGGTTCTGCTCCTTATCCTTGAGTATCTCATATTTTAATAGAGGAGACAGCCATGTTAACCAATACTTATTTACAATATGAAGTGGCAAGAGCCATATTAAGGAATAAACAGTATTGTGCTCAGACACAACAGAAGGAACAGTCAACTCTCATGCGATAGTCAAAGAAGGCTTAACTGAGGGCCGGCTCGTGGCTCACTCGGGAGAGGGCGGTGCTGATAACACCAAGGCCACGGGTTCAGATCCTATATAGGGATGGCCAGTTGGCTTACTGGCTGAGCATGGTGCTGACAACACTAAGTCAAGGGTTAAGATCCCCTTACTGGTCATCTTTTTTTTTTAAAAAAAAGAAGGCTTAACTGATGTGATGTTTGAATGGTGTCTTGAATAATAAACAGGAATTTTCAATCCCTGTACTGGTCAGCCATGGGGGAAAAACAAACAAACAAAAAACCACAAACACAAACAGAAAAACAAACAAACAGAAACCAGGAATTTTCATGCAGAAAAAGGGAGGCAGAGGAGATGGAAAAAGATATGCAAATATAGAGATTTATGAAAAGGCCTGCTATTTGTGGACTGATGAGAATTTCAGTATGGCTAAACACAGGGTGCATATGTGGTAGAGGAGGGCACGGCAGGAAATAGGGTTAGAATCCTATTATGAAAAAATCTTTACTGCTTTAAGTAATTTGGATTTTATTCTGTGAGCAGTGAAGAAACCATGTATTTTGGTTTTCTAGCAGGGAGAGACATAGTCACATTAACTTTTCTAAAAGAAGATAATTCTATGAATAACGACTGGGAGTAGAGAGAGAGATTAACTACAGAAAGAACTAGAAGGCTGTTGTCATAGTTGGGATGAGAGAAAATGAAAACCTAAACTCAGGCAATGGCCTGGGAGGGGAAAATTCATATTCTAGAAATATTTTTTAAGTAAAATTGGGAGAATGATATTGGGGGGTGGTGGTGCAGGGAGACAGAGAGGAGGAAAGAAATAGGATGAATCAAAGATGACTTTGAGAGATTCAACTCAGGAGTCTGGGTAAATAGGGATTCTACCAGTCAAGAGAGAAATATGACAGAGAGGAGATAAGGGGTGGATAGTTGGGAGAAAATGATGAATTCACTTTAGGACATGTAGAGCTTGATATGATTGTGGGTCACAGAAGTAGAGATATTTGGTAAACAGCTGGCTACACAGAGTGGGTTTTAATAGGGTGTGGCAAGAAAGAGAGATTTGGAATCATTAGCTTTTTAACTTAAATCCCTGAGAATAAATGAGTTCACCTAGGGAAAGAGTGCTTCCTGAGAATAATATTTTGGGGGAACAATAATATCTAAGCAAAAGAAAATGAGAAAGAAAGTTCATTGAAAGTGGTGGTCTTTGAGGAGTTAAAGTAAACAATCATGGGTTAGGAAGAGAGATGTAATTGTTAGGAGGAATTGAGGACTAAACCTTGATTAGTGAGTGAAATGGATTAAGAGGTGGGAAGAAAATTTTGTGATTATAATGGAATATTTGAAGCTAATATTTCAGATCTAAAGCAGTTCCGAGTGTAAAGCACTTAGGATATAACCATCAGAATGCATTGTTGTATTGGGGGTTTGGGATTTGAAGAATTCAAGGAACTGTGAATCTAATTAGCTGGTTCATTAGTAAGGATGTTGAAACAAACTAAAATAAAAGCAGGCCTTGGGGAAGGAAGGAAGAGAGGGAATTAAAGTCTTCTAAATTTAGGGAACTGTTATATTTCTTTAATGATCCTGCTATTTTTCTAGTCATTCAAATGGATGCAAATAATTTTAAATTATTATATTTTTACATATTTTTAATTCTTCCTTTATCTTCTGTACTTAATCAGTCCTACTAATTTTTCCTATTCTTTAACTCTCACACTTACCTTCTCTTAGTTCAAACTATCATTTCATGTCTGTTCCAATTCAACATCATTCTTACTGGTCTTTCTTCTCCTTCATCCTTCCATTTCAAGTGAAATTCTGTTGCCAGATTGCTACTATTAAAAAATAACAAGACCATATAACTTCCTTGCTTCAAGGTTTTTAATTGATCTTCAGTGTTATCAGCATTAAGTTTAAACCCTTTATCGTGACACTGGGGCACCTCCTGGGCTCCTTCTAATCTAGCTTTGTTTAGTTGAGTCTTCCACTCTTCCCTTCTTATATGTTATGATCCAGCCATACTGAACCATTTACTGTTTACCATTTACACTGAGCTTTTATGAGAGCCTAACTGCAATTAAACAAGCTATTATTAGGGATTTATTTAAAACAAAAAAGTTCAAGGTTAAATGCCATTCAGTTTAATTGCCTATGCTCTATAAATACAGTATTTAAAAAACTGTCATAATGCTGATCCTGAAGCACTATAGCACTTGAAACAGCTTCTGAATAAGATTAAGTTATTTTCATTATTGTTTCATATGTATTCAAATTCTGTGAAAACCTATGTGTAGAATAAATTTTCATTCCAAATAATAGCTCTTCCATAAGAAGAAAAGTGCCATGAGGACAGGGTCCATGTCTGTCTTGTCACAGCTGTATTCTCAGTGCTAGCATAGTGCCTAACTAGTTGCTAAACAGTTATTGAATGAGTACTTATGAATAAGTTAACCAGAACATCCAATCTCCCAATCAGTATGGATATACTTGGATCTAGCTCATTCATTCTAGAAACATTTATTTGGTATCTATATGTGAAGACCACTGTGTTTATTAAAGAACAATATGCCATACTTGTCTTTGTAGTGCTAGCTTTTTAAAACCACAAAAACCTAAAGATTAAGGATCGTGTGTTACTTTACTAGACACCTACACTCTGCTAGGTGGCAAATAATCACCTTATGCATATGATTGTCTGAAATACTTCTCTACGCTGCTTTCGTTGAGCCTGTAGACAGATCTGTAAGAGACTTTATCTACAGTCATCTATTATCTCTGGGTTCTAATGCAGTTACTAGGTCACCTTGGGTAATTTACTTAAACCTTTCCTGCAGTTCCCTTATTTGTAAAATAGGGCTAATGATGCCTACTCCTGGGCTGTTTTAAGGATAAAATAAGATAAAATGCTCAGTAAATTATCAGTATATGTTTATTTCCATTCTTCTCTCCCTTGCATTATAATTATTTGTTTACCTGCTATTCTCCCTCAACAGATTGTGGACTCCTGAGAGGCACATATCTATGCCTTATTCATCTTTGTACCTCCAGCAAGCACAATGGCTGTCTTAGAATTAATAAATATTTGCTGAGTAAATGGAGACCTGAGAGAGTGGACAAGATTTTATTTCCTGTTTATTTGCTAGTCAAACTGCCACATATCCCTCAAAAGGTTCAAGTATAGCTTCTGTTAGGCCAGCCCAAAATTTGTGCAGTGATACCATCATTACATCTGGGTGGAACGCCTGTTTAACAGGCAGGAGTGCACAGAGGAAGTAGGGCTGCTTTCCACAATAGCTTAATATATTTTCAGTGAAGAGAATTTTTGGTATGCTGGACACACCCAAGTTTAAGTACGCAAGCACATTCAAAAGGGAAATTTCAATTACTGTTTTTCTTTTCTTCTGCCCTAACGGTTAATGCATTATAATGAAGGGCAGACTGTAAATATTGGTAATCAGGAAAACCTGTAATTACCAGACTGCTTAACTCATTTTGTGGACTGCACTAAATTAGGAAAAATTGTAAATTCCCATAACATGTTTGAGATGCTCTTAAGTGTTCTGTTCCAAAGTACAAGTTTTCCTCCTCTTACTGAGATTTAGGGTTCTGGCAACGAATTCCCCTTTCTTCATTTATTTAAATCAGCAATCAGGCAGGAACTATGCAAAACCCACCGGTGCAGGTATATTTTTCTTGAGAGTGTGTTATGTTATATAATATTATATTTAGAAAATGAAGAAGATAAAAAATTGTTTTCATAATAGCAATACTAATCACAGGAAGAACTTGGTAAAGTTTTGGCTAGACTTTAAAGTCAAAGTTCTCACGGTGGGGGGAGGGGGCCAGCGAGGAAGCAATTTACTCTCGTTCCAGGAGATTCTTGAAATCTCATGGCATATTTTTAATTTGTTCAAATGCAGGCTTATATTTTTTAAAAATCGGAGAAACACTAAGAATTTATCCTAATCATCCGTGATATTCCCTACACCATAGCTGAGTGCTTTATGAGCACACACCACAGGATTTAAATAAGCGGTACTGATTTGAAGTCCACCGGGGGAACCCGAGTTCTAGCCCTGCCACACGCCGCCGATACAAACACCAAAGTCAAAATTCCTTAACCCAACTTTAAATACATCCCGAAAGTAGAAAGCATACCGGCAGGAAAATCTTACTGCTCACTGTCACCAGAGGGGAAACATTCATATGTGGAGGCACTGATTTAAGTCTAAAGAATTTGGTGGCGATTTAAAAGAAAAAAAAGTTGGGGATTGGGGAGAATCCACCCAAACTTTCCTCAGGAAATGGGGTGTTTACTGAGTAAATAACCCGTAGTCACAGAAACACCTGCTACTCTCAAAGGAGCTTAGGAGCCACCACTGCCACCTCCTGGCCACATCCGGGCACTTCTCTACAAACTCCTGACGTCCCGACGTCCGAGCCGTTGAGCTTATTTGAAACACACGCATAACCAATCAATAGGTGCCTGCAGGGAGGCGGGTGGAGAGAAGCGGCCAATCACCGTCTGTCTGGAGACTCCAGCCTATGGGACGGAGGCTGACATCACGCGCCAATCGGCATGGCTTTTAGAGAGAGCGGCTTGCTTTTTGAATTGGCTGTGGCGGTCACGGGCGTGGAATGGCGGTATCTGTGAGAGGAGTCGGGGTGTGAAGAGTTGGAACTCCCAAGGCTTTTTTTTTGAGTGGTGAGGACCCTGTGGTGGGGGTGGGCGTGCGTCCTCTCGGACCTGTGGGCTCCTTTGCCCGCGGTCTGCATCCCCGCCCCGGTGACCGCGAATTCCGGAGCAGCCCAGCTCAGGCTTCCTGGCTCTGGAAACTCCCCCATCCAACCTCCAACAGTGGAGTCGTGACGCCGAGTGGGAGCCCGAGGGCCCTAAGATTGCTGGGCATCTCCACCACTCACCCAGTTGGGTCTCTCTTCCTGAAGAGTGTCTGCGGGTGAAGGGAGGGAGATGGGAAAGGGATTTTGGTCAAGCCGCGTGGTCCTCTGAGGCTCTGGGGGCCGCAGTTGCAGCCTTTGGGGACTTATCTATCTCAGAGTACTTAGTGGTTTTATTGTAGGATTCCTCTTGGCTGCTTCTCTGCAGGAAGTTTAGTTTTTAGTTTTTACATGTACAAACTAGCCCCCCTCCCCCTCCCGGATACAGATGTGTATGGCTTAGTGGTTAAAAAAGCACGGCCTCTGGAATCAGCAGGGTTTTGAATCTCTGTTTTACCACTTACTAACAGTGTGACTTAGGGGAAGTTACTTAACCTCTCTATTCCTAGGTTTCTTTATCAATAAAATGGAGATAATAATAATTTATTGTATTAAATAAATAGTATAAATAAAAGGTTTAAGACAACGTCTACCACCTATTAAGCGTTTATTAAATAAATGCTAGTCGTTAATCACATCCCCGACATATCCAGTATTGCATTATTGATCTTTTATCTTTGGGGGCATGTGTTATAGTGTATTTAGTCAGAAGCTTCTTGAGTTTGTTCTTGGGTGAGAAATAAGCTCTACAGGTTTATGAACACTGATCCTATTGTGTTTATTTAAAAAAAACCTCTGGGATACATGAATATGAAAAAAGTGGCTAGTGTATTTCACTTTGTAATTGGATTGTTGAATGTTAGTTATGTCATGAATTTACCATACAGCTCTTTTTCTCTACAAATTTTGAGGTTGTTTTGGCAATAAATTGATCATATACAGTATTATCAGGGACAATTTTCTTTATTAATCATCTGTTTTAATGGTTTTTTAAAAAGCATAGCAGAAAAATGTAAACTCAGTTGGTAGTTTTGATTTATTAAAATCTCCCCTCCTCCTTCAATCCTTAAAGCAGATTAGTTCATCTCTTGACTTTTTCTTTCTTTTTTTTTTTCTTTTAACATTCTTTTAAGGGGACTTTGAATAAAGGCTTATTTAGAGCCTTTTTCACTGGAAATGATTGAGTGTAGAAGACTTAAAAAAATAAGGGCTGGATAGAATTTATCGTTGATTTTAAATAAAGATTCTTACAACTGTTGGATCACTCCTTTGGAGAGCCTTAGAATAATGACTGACATGGATATATGGTAAGACAATATCTACATTGTGAATTTTATATGAGAATTAATAATTATTTGTCACTCATTTTAAGACATCATTCAATTTTCATCACAACTGGATTTGAGTTTTACTATGTCTTTTTCACCTATGTGAAAACTGAGGCTTAACTTGCTATGTGCAGAGCTGAGACATGAAGCTGAGTTGCCTGACTTTGAAGTGTGACCTAACAACTGTGCTTAGGTCTGTTGTTTTTGTGCACATTTTTTACACTACTTAGTATCACCATCCAGAAGTGATGCTGATGATACCTTACTATTTCTCCACTGCATACAGTTTAAACTATTACTTTGCTAAGAATCTGTAGGAAGGTATTTGTATATTTTATTAATATATAAGAAAAAGTAGGAAAGGGTAAAGTAGATCAGACATGTACCTTTGGATAAAGGTGGGGCCACCTCTTTATGTTTGACTAATATTTTAGAAATTTACTTCAACATAATCAACTTATATAAAAAAACCCCAATTTGAACTGTTGAAAACCTATTCAACTTTTTCTTTATTCCCTGCTCGCATAACTTTTAAACTCTTAAGTCCTGGAAATCTTTTTTAAAAAGAGGATTTTCTTTTATAGTCCAGAGTTATATTGACACTAACCCATGCATAATTATCTTGTAAAATCTTTTAGAGGAGAGACATTTGTAAAGCAATATGAAAATACTAATAAAGCAGCAGTCCAAATATATGTGAGAGGTTCAGAGAAGTCCTGAGTCAAGAGTGGTGGATTCTGGGTTGGAAGGCATGTTAGATAGAGAGTTGAGCACTATTAAATGCAAATAAGTGTGAAGTAAATTGTAATTTTCTTTCAAAAATGCTGCGTAACTCATTGTTGATGAAACATAGGTTGTATGTAGACTGGGGGAATTTACAGGTGATGAGGCTTGAATAGGTAGGCTGGGACCAAATTGTAAACTTGGTGAATTCGGACTTAGTTGTATTGGGAGGGGTACTCATGCAAATTGTTATGCATGGAAGTGATAGGGTCACATTTATTTTTAGGACCATACCCCTGAAAACCATGTGAAGAGTTATTTCTGAAGAAACTGATGATAAATTTGGAGCTTTTGTATTAGACTAAGTGGCCATTTGTGGCAGTGGACATAATGAGGGGCCAGGTCCCAGAGATAATTGAGATGGTATTGATAGGAATTTTGGGGAGGGAGAATGAGGTAGAGGAAAATGTAAGGATGGATCCCAGATTTTTGGCTGGGATTATAGCGGAGGTGGGGATGGTGTTATGGTGGTGTTATAAATGAGTATAGGAAGAGAAATAGGTTGGTTGAAGGCAAAGGTGTGGAGGAGAGAGGTTGAATAATATTTATGACATTTTGAGTCTTTGTTATATGTCAGGTAATATTCTGTATGCTTTTGATACATTGTGTTACTTTTATTATATTCCTATGATTCAGATATTAGTATGTTCATTTTATAGAAAAGGTTACTGAGGCTTGGAGAAGTTGAATGACTTTCTTTAGTTCAGTGTTAAGAAACATGGGTAATAATACTTTTTATAAGTTCTAGGAATAAAATTAGAGCCTCTTATGCTTGTCTTTGCCCAACGATCATGTTTGCTTCATGTATTTTTATTAGATTTTATTTTTCCAGACAACGTAGAAGAGTACAAACAATGGCTGATAATAGTGTATTAACATCCACTACTGAGAGGACTAGCTTTGCAGACTCTTCCATTTTTGATTCTAAGGTTACCGAAATTTCCAAGGAAAACTTATTTATTGGATCTACTTTATATGTTGAAGGTAAACATTATAGGCTTTAAAACACTGAATTGCTATTTCAATCCTAAAGTTACAGACTAGCAAATTCTTATGCTTTAACTATATTACCAACTGTTATGCTATATAGTACAGGTATAGACTAAGACAGAATCCCTTAACACTGTAGATTTTCTGATTATATTTGGACTAATGCTTCATTAGTTTGAAAAGAGGCAGGCATCTTAATATTGGGTATTGCTTTTTCTGTATGTGAGGACAGTCTAGCTGCAACATTGTTAGCAAGGATTTACTCAGTTATGACTAGTTAGGTAAAGAGCCACTTCTTTCCTTACCACTTTGTAAATGAGTATTTCCTAAAGTTGTATGCACTGTTGAAGAAGGTGGCTACACAAGATAGTGCTTTCCTTGGTTAGGAGAAATGCTGATGTTTGTATACCCTGCTATGATATGTTTTCTCTTTCTCTAAAGTGATATATGGCCAAATATTTTCCTAATAAGTAGGGAATTAAGATATTTTAATTTTAGAGAATGTTATGATCTGCTCAGAGATAGAAGACATACCAGATATAGCCAAAAGAAGAATTAGGAACTACTAGTTGTGATGTTAGTGCCTGATAAACATTTAAACATTTTAAATTTTAACAGAAGATATGCCTCAGATTGAAACCAGAGTGATATTGGTTCAAGAAGCTGGAAAACAAGAAGAACTTATGAAAGCCTTAAAGGTATGGAGTTTTAGTTTTTAGCATTTTTTAAAAGTGATTTTTCTTCCATTAGTGTACAAATAGTTTTATAGCTTTCTTAATCTCATACTGAAGTCTCTTTTCCGCAGACTATTAAAATAATGGAAGTCCCTGTTATAAAGATAAAAGAAAGTTGTCCTGGAAAGTCGGATGAAAAATTAATAAAAAGTGTTATTAATATGGTAGGTCAAGCATCTCATTGCATGTGGCATGCTGCACTTCTCTTGATTGTATTATTCCACTTTATGGTGATTGAAATTAGGCACAAGGTGTGTTTCATGCACTGTGAAGCTAGATGAATAGGAACTTTTATGCTTATTTATAAAATTTGGGTGTTTCTGAAACCCAAAACTATAGCATATATTTAAAACAATGCCAAATTACTTTATAAGGACTTTATTGTTAAATTTTAATGATGAACATGTATGAAGATCTGATAATTTTAAATCTTTAGCTTTTTTTCTTACCAATTTTATATTTAGTCTAAATTCTTGCTGTATTTCCAAAATTATAAATCATAGTAATTGACAACCATCAGGGAATTTGCCTCAGCATATGAAAACATCTAATTCTTTAATCCAGCTATTTTAGTTTGCAAGGGTTGCCATAAAAAAATACCAAAAACTGGGCAGCTTAAACAATGAAAATTTATTTTCTCACAATTCTGAAGGCTAGAAATCCAAGATTAAGGTGTTGGCAGGTTTAGTTTCTCTTGAGGCCTCTCTGCTCAGCTTGCAAATGGCCTCCTTGCTGTGTCCTCTTGTTGCCTTTCTTCTGTGTGTGTGCTCGCATCCCTGGTGTTTCTTTTGTGTGTCCAAATTTCCTCTTATAAGGATACCAGTCAAATTGGATTAGGGCCTGCTCATATGACCTTATTTATGTCTTCAACCTTAATTATGTCTTTAAAGCCCTTATCTACAAGTATGGGCACATTCTGAGGTAGAGCTTCATTCTTCATTCTAGGTTAGGATTTCAACATATGAATTTTGAGGATAAACAATTTAGCCCATCACACCAGCCCTGTAAATAAAGCCCAAATAATTTACTGACCCATTCAAGAGTTTTCTTTTAAATAGTTCTCTTCTTTTTACACAAGAGTTGTCCAGGTACTTAAGTATCTTCATTCTTTTTCATTGATGTATAGTATAAAGCATTAATTATACGTAACTTGCCTTTTTATCTCCTATATTATCCATGCAGCAACTGCCTACACATTTCACATCTTTCATTTATTTTCTGCAGTACTGAAGTAATTATGTTAACTGAAATGATTGTTAATTTACTTTTCTCTTATTTTTCTGAAGATAATTAATTTGTGTAGGAAGAACTGTAGGATATCATTTTCTTGGTCAGAATAAAAGGAAATAATGGATATCTTTCTAATGTAATGCATCCTACTATCAATATGTGTGTACTTAAAAAACTCCTAATTTTATAGAACATAATATGCATACTGGATTATTTATAATGATTACTAAGTAATAAGTCAGAGGTTTATATCTTTATAATATTGATGTGGATAGAGATATGTATATATAAAAATGTAAATAAGTAAAGAAATATGGTTGTTCACTATTAAGTGTAATGCTGATTATTGTGTTTAAAATTTTCTTTTTTCCTCTGATCAACAAGAGTCCAAATATACTGATTTCTAGTAAATTGAAGATTTGGGTGTATGTTTAAAACTTAAGTTTTTTTCAAATATAAAAATAAAAATGTTAAAAATGTTGATGTTCAACTGATTTTTAGGCCTTATTTAGAGAGCCATATGAATTAATTTATGGGATATAAAAATAAGTTTTATTTCTAACTGTGTGAAAAAAAATCAAGGAAATTAAAGTGCCCTTTGTGAAGATGGAATCAGTGGAAGAATTTGAAGGTTTGGATTCTCCAGAATTTGAAAATGTATTTGTAGTCACGGACTTCCAGGATTCTGTCTTTAATGACTTATACAAGGCTGATTGTAGAGTTATTGGACCACCAGTTATATTAAACTGTTCACAAAAAGGAGAGGTAAGAAATAACATACATTCATATGACTTTCCAAGGTTAAATTTTTATTATGAGTTTTAATAAGCAAAAAGTTTATAAGCAGAAAAATCCCATTAAATGTTGAGAGTTTGAAATATTTAGAATAGAAATAATAATGGCTAATAATAATTGTAAAATTTACAATTCTTCCTATTGTAAATTTTATTTTGTTGTTGTTGTTTTTTTTTGGCAGCTGGCCTGTACGGGCATCAACCCTTGACCTTGGTTGTATAACACTGGTCTAACCAACTGAGCTAACCAGCTAACTTCTTGTTGTAAACTTTAGTAGTGAAAATCTAAGGCCTTTGCAAATTGAACAATGACAGCTGGATACACACACACACACACACACACACACACACACACACACAATCTTAGTACCTGCAATGTCTTGGAAGAGATAAGTTGCTTAAACTTAGGTTCCAGAAATGTATACATATACCAAAACTTATTTTTCTCTACCCAGAACAGATATACATTTCCATTTTTATCAGTTACTGCCTGATTTGAAATTAGGGAAACTATTTTCACTTTTTGCTTTTAAGCAGCATTTCAGTATAAGAGTTAGAATAGAGTTAGTCCCTATTTTGTTTTGTTGCTACGTTTTGCCATTGTTTCTTTCTTTTTTTTTTTTTTAAAGATGATTGGTAAGGGGATCTTAACCCTTGGCTTGGTGTTGTCCGCACCATGCTCAGCCAGTGAGCTAACCAGCCATCCCTATATAGGATCTGAACCTGTGGCCTTGGTGTTATCAGCACCACACTCTCCTGAGTGAGCCATGGGCTGGCCCTTGTTTTGACATTCTTAAACTTGCCTTATTCACTTAAAATTGCTTAGGTCATTGTGCTTCTATTGTTATAGATGTAATAAGCACTTGATAACTGTTATACTTCCCTCTGTGTAACGGAGATGAGAAAAAGAATTACGTGATTACTCAAAGCACTATGTATGCATTGAGAGGCCTGGAAGGACTGCACTTCAGTAATTTTCCCATAAGGAGGAGAAAACTGAATGTGACAACAGTTATTCAAAGTTAGCCTCTCCCTTTTATTGTAAAGACAAGAAAGTTTCACAAGAAAACTCAGTTGATTTAATCATTACAAAGAACACAAGGATATAGGCAGAATTATGACTAAGTATAGTTTTAACAAATGGAAACTAGTAACATCAGTGAAATAAAGTGACATTCCATAATGCAATTTGTAAAAGGTTAAGTAGATCCACCAACAAAAGCTTGTTCTTAGCAAACACTGTCTTTTCTTACAGCAATTTCCTTAGTATTTTTACATAACAATCAAGCAACTTTCTTAACATATCAATCAATAGGTTAACCAAGGACATCTGTCCTTGAGCCAGCAATTTTGCTGTGTTACAATTCTTTATCTACAACAGAGACTTTAGCCTGGGGAATGTTTCCTGTCTTTTACAAGCTTTGCATTTCTATATGTAATTTTAAAAAGTTAGGTTATACCCGAAACTACAGGGCTTTGGAAGCTAGGCCCTGTGAAATACATTTGCTTTATTAATGTTAGTACACTCCACAGAAAACCTTTAATTCTCTAATGTTTGCTTCATAGGTGTTGCTTTCAAAACCAAATAAACTTTGTAAAGACCAAAATGTGAAAAAGAATTTTCTTGCATAATGGCAGGAATCAAATATATTCTTTCATTATTATTTTTCTAACCATTCTGTCTCTCTGGTGTATATATGTCTCTTCGGTCTTCAAAAAGTTCATGGAAAGGGCTGGCCCGGTGGTGCACTGGAGAAGTGCGCCACTTGGGAGCGCAGCGGCGCTCCCGCCGAGGGTTCGGATCCCATGTGGAGACCAGTTCCCACTCACTGGCTGAGTGTGGTGCGGGTGCAACACCGAGGGTTGCGATCCCGTTGCCGGTCCCCGGTATGGGCGCGACACCGAGGGTTGCGATCCTGTTACCGGTCAGTAAAAAAGACAAAAAGGAAAAAAAAAATTCACGGAAAGATTTGTATTACCTTTTGACTCTATTTTTCTACCAACTTTTTGAAGTACCCTTGTATATATAACCATTGAGTAAATTATTTATTGAATATCTCCATTTTTTTAGCTTAATAATTCAATCGTATTTGGTTCAGGTATATGTGTTATATGAGTATTTCCCTAATGTTTGTTATAAAATACCTTTGACATGTTTTAATAATATTAAGTGGAAGCATTTATAGTAGTGTACAGAGTCTGAAATCTTTGCTTATAGACAATACAGCATATGTGTCAGTACATTTTGAAACAAAAAGTGGGCGTAAATATTTTCTTTATGTTTAATTTGTAGATAGTAAAGTGTGTTTAGATTATGTATATCAAATATAATTTGGAAATCATGGGACTTTTTAATTGTGAAACTTGCAATCTAGTTTTTTGCCATTCTTTTGTTGCATATTGAAAAAATTTGGGATTGAGAATGTTGATTAGCAAGAGGGGAAATATCTTTAGCTTGAGAAAGTTGTGTTTTATTTTCTGCTAGAAAGAAAGCTAACAGGTATAAAATTTTTGTATCCTTCAGCCTTTGCCATTTTCATGTCGCCCGCTGTATTGTACAAGTATGATGAATCTAGTATTATGCTTTACTGGATTCAGGAAGAAAGAAGAGCTAGTAAGTATTATAAAACAAACTCTATTCAAAGAATATTTTTTTCCAGCAAACTGAACTTAAATTGGCTTTTTTTTTTCTTTTTGGTGTTATGGCTTTATTTTAAAAATATTGAAGGAGAAAAATACTATGACTATACCAGGTTTTAAGTTTTGTTAAGAAACAGACTGAAGAGCCTTGTAAAGAAACCAGTGTTTTGTCTAGGAAGGCTGGCATGTGAATTAACAGAAACTTTTATAAATATATGATTTGTTTAACTGTCTTGTTAAGTGTCATATCAGCTAAATTGGTTATTTGAAGTTTTTGTTTACATCTTGCAATTTTTTGCTATACAAGTCAAGCTTTAAAGTATTCTTACTGACCTAGAGAATTCATAGAAACTCCTTCCTTTGGCTCATAATATTTTGTGTGTTGGAGCTAATGGGTATATTACTCTAATTTTGTGGGAAGAATCTTGATGTAATATAACCTGGTGTTAAGAAAACAATATTTTTATACAGTATATTATTAAAAGAAAAAAGCAATATATTTAGGCAATAGGAAAGCCAGTTGTTTAACATAATTTTGTGTTTGATCTTTACTAAGCTTACCTCTATGTATAATTTTGCCTGTGCCAAAGGCAAACTGATCTTTTTAAAGTAATTTTTTTGACACAAAATTTAATATCTTTATAAAACTCTTGTATTTACATTATGAAGTATTTAGTAAATGCTTAATAAATTATAAACATTATTTAAAATTTTGTTCAAATTAATCATAAAGTCAGTGTTGCTTAATTTTTCTTTTGAGGTCAGATTGGTGACATTGGTCCATCACATGGGTGGAGTTATTCGAAAAGACTTTAATTCAAAAGTTACACATTTGGTGGCTAATTGTACACAAGGAGAAAAATTCAGGGTATGTAAACTTGGATATTTTTGAGTATTTCAATACGGCATTATTTTGGGATGGGTTTAATGATAGCACTCTCCTCATCTATTTTCTCACAATTTATCGAGGATCAGAAATTCAATTTTTACTATGAGTGTATTTAGCAAAAATTTTAAGTCATAGGTGTATGGTCCCTTAGGTTTTAAGAATGCAATGGAACTTGAGTTAGGAGTTGAAAGATGAGTAGAATTATGGGGGTTGGTAGATGAATAGCATTGTAGGCAGATGAATAATATTAGCAAAGGTTACTATGAAGGCAAATGAGAGGGTTAGGAAGTGTGAGAGCAGATTTTTCACTGTTGTGTAAGTGTTCTTTGTAAAACAGACTTCTGTTCTTATAAAATGGTTCTAAGATTTAACTTGTGGAAATTATAAAAGAACAGGAGAAAGTACTTTTATTAGGATGGAAATCTTAGATCTTTGTTTAAGGTTGTTAGATTTATCTTAGGAAGAGTTTATCATTTGTCTTCACCATCCCTCCGTGTATTTATGTAGCAAATGGTAATTTTAGGGTAATCTTGAATTTACCCTAAACTTTCTAACTCATAACTAAGGCTTTAGTCACTCAATCAGATGTTTGCTTCTGTAGTGTTGTCTTAGGGGTTAGTACTTCCAAGTACTTTTGAGGAAGTAAACTTGAAGAAAGGAGAAATAGAAATTTAATAAAGATGAACTTAATCAACTTCAGAGATATATTTATTTGAAAGAAAATAAAGAAACAGTTTGGACACCGTGGAACTTGTTTTAAAGTTATTTATTTTAACCTAAGTTGTATGATTTTTTTTGGATACTTTCATTTCATCATCCATTAAACTGCATATTACTAAGAAAATTCCTATGACAGTTTGACCTCTTCAGTACATGAGAAACATTCATTGGATTATGGAGAGATATCTATCTCCATAGCTGTTTCCTTATGCAGGTCCTGGATTGGCTCTTTTTCTCCTTTTTTCTCTCTAGACATTTTTCCCTGTCCTTTTCTAAAGATTACATCATGGGTTTCCTCGGCCTAGTGTTAGAGGCTGGGAAGTCCATGGTTCAGGGATCACATCTGGTGAGGGCCTACTCCTTGGTGGGGACTCTTTGCAGAGTCCCATGGTGACATAGGCAATCACATGGCAAAAACAGGATGAGCCAGACAGCCTAAGTTGTGTGATTGAAAGACAGTTTTTTCTATTAATTTTTCTTCATATTTTATTGCAAAGCAGATGAATGGTGGTCTAAAGCAGTGCAAAGCAAGTATGCATATGATTGCTTAGAACTTCTTCAAATGCAATTAATCAATTTTATTGAAATATAATCAATTAGACATATCTGTGAGGTACAGTGTTGAATATCAATACCTGTGCGAATGTAGTTAATTTAACATGAAAATTCATTGTAATTAATGTTTATATTTTTAGGTTGCTGTGAGCTTGGGTACTCCAATTATGAAGCCAGAATGGATTTATAAAGCTTGGGAGAGGCGGAATGAACAGTAAGTGTTTAGAAATTCAGTAGTTCATTATGTGGATTAAATGTATTATGTTGTAAAGATGAATTCATGTGCCAAAAAAGCTAAATTCATAGATAGTATGGAAAAAATAAATTCAGTCTTTGGGTAGCTTAGGGAATAAAATCTAGGAATAACAAATTTATTTAAATTACTAGGTATTCTAACATTATTAATGCATCTGGGTATTTATATTATATTTTTTCTTATTTTATATTTGTCTGGTTACCTCTCAGTTCATTACCTTATTTTGCTGAGCTTTTCAACCTCAATTCCTTCCTTTATCGTTACTTAAGATTTCATGAAACTAGAGAACTTCTAGAATACATATAAAATTTCAAATACAGGGCAAGGATTTTAATCTGCTTGTAAAGGTGAATACATTTTGTTAGCAGTTACTTCTGGGATGACTAAGGACACATCAATTTTTGTTTTTAACTGAAGTTCTTGTGAACAGTTCAGGACCAGATATAGAATAATCTCAATAAATGGAATGTGCTAAGACACTGAGAACACTGTAGATTTGTAAATTGTTATACCTGGCTTATTTGAATTTAAGTTAAACTGGTTTTATAATAGTATATTTTGTTTTTAGGGATTTCTGTGCAGCAGTTGATGACTTTAGAAATGAATTTAAAATTCCTCCATTTCAAGATTGCATTTTAAGTTTCCTGGGATTTTCAGATGAAGAGAAAACTAATATGGAAGAAATGACTGAAATGCAAGGTAAAATTTAGCATAATTTAAAAGTTATGTATAGTTTATAACCTAAGCCTGCTTAATACCTTCCTACTGAATATGCCCCTTTAAAAATTTGGGTCTGTAGATAAGTAATTTATGCTTATGTGCATTCCCCTTTAGGAGGTAACTATTTACCAGTTGGAGATGAGAGATGCACTCACTTAATAGTTGAAGAGAATATAGTAAAAGAACTTCCATTTGAACCTTCAAAGAAACTTTATGTTGTCAAGCAAGAGGCAAGTAATTCTAGAATGATATTGTTTTTCTTAGACATTAATAATAGCTGGTAAAGTAAACTTAAACTTTTGATTAAAATGTTTCTTTTCTCACCTAGTGGTTTTGGGGAAGCATTCAAATGGATGCCCGAGCTGGAGAAACTATGTATTTATATGAAAAGGTATGCTTTTTGTCTCAGTAATTTGTTCTGTGAACTTGACTTTATAAAAATAACACTTTTCTATCCAGAAGGTTTAGGGAGCATGGTATAATTAGTATACATATCATCTTTACTTCATGTTTAGGAATTTCAGAATAATCAAACAATTAGATATCAAGTAATATTCTTAGTCTGTGTAGATTTAAGATGAACTATTCAATGTAATGTGTATTATTTTAGTCTAATATATGTTATCTGTGCTAATTTCTCAGCGATAATATGAATATTAACATCCCTGTCTTCAGAAACTTAGAACCTAAATGGACAATTAGATTTGCAAACAGTTACAATGCAAAATGATATGTGCTATAATTGAGTAATGTATCCTAGGTAGCCTCAGTGTTTCTGAGATACTCAAGTAGGATTGAAAACGGCAAGTAAATGTTGAGCCAACTTATGAGGTAATTGGTAAGGTCATTCAAGTTAAAACAGCATGTGGGAGAGTGTGTGAAAGCCTGAGAATACATTAAAATAACAAGTAGTTTAGTTTGGCTTTTAAAAAAGAGTATGGGAAAGGCTGCCAACAGACACAATATAATAGATAGTTAGAATAAGTAGTTTTTTGAGTTTGGATTTTATCCCATAAGTATTGGGAGCCATAGAAGAATATGAAGGGGAGAGATATTAAAAAGATGACTTTAATAGTAGTACGTGGGCAAGGAAAATTCAACCTTCATGTTGGATCTTGGTGAAGAATGGTGTCATTCACCAAAATGATGTAAAGGCATAGAAGCAGGTTGTAAGAGAAAATTTACTTGAGTTTGGTATTTAATAACTTTGAGTAGAATATTGAAGATGAGGTGTGGATTTATTGTGTTTCTATGAAATCTAAATAGGTACCATATTGTGCTCTCTTCAGATGGTTCTCTTTTCAATGTAAAGTACTAAACATAAACTTTAAAAAGTATGCTTTAGATTTAGGGAGAAAGCTCTTAAAATCAAGTGTTATTCAGCGAATATTGGAGAGCATTGTGTTCAGACACAATGCTAGGGATACCCCTAAATGCTAGGGATACAGCAAACGGAATATGAATGGTTCCTGCCCTCTTGGAGTTTATGGCCTAATGAAGGAGAAGGCAGTAAACAAGCTTACAGATGAATATGTAATAGTGATAGTTCTATGAAGAAAAAAACGAGATGCTTGGGGTTAGATAATTAACAGTAGTCTCTTGACTATTATGTTTTATGAAACTTCTGAATTGCCTGGCAGACTGTAGGGTTGTAAAATTATTGTGAAAAATCCAGATTTTGTCAGACTCGTAAATATATTTTTCTCTTGTTCCTGTCTCAGGAAAGAACCACTGAAGTAAAATTCAGCTTTTGTGCTTTTGATTGCAGGCTAATACTCCTGAGCTCAAGAAATCAGTGTCACTGCTTTCTCTAAATACCCCAAACAGCACTCGCAAACGACGTCGTTTAAAAGAGACACTTGCTCATCTTTCAAGAGAGACAGACTTGTCACCGTTCCCTCCCCGTAAGCGTCCATCAGCTGAACATTCCCTTTCTATAGGGTCACTTCTAGATATCTCCAACACACCAGAGTCTAGCATTAACTATGGAGGTAATTCACATTTTTAAAAATTAATCTTTAAAATTTAGTGGAGTGGAATAATTGTTAGAATATTGATGAATTCCTACTATAGTGCATATGAAAAGCTTTGCCTGTAATTGCCTTTGTTCAAGCTAAGGAGAAAAGACACATGAAAAGTTAAGCATACTAATGCTTCCATTTAATGATTGCTTACTACATGCTAAGTGCCTTATATATTTTGTGTACTTATAATAGGTTTATTATCTCTATTTTATAGATGACAATACTGAAGTACAGTGAAGTTAAGTAACTTGTCCAGGGTCACACACAGAGTGACAGAGCTGTTCAAAAAGCAAATTCTTAACACTAGCTAAACAAAATCACAAGAGATATCACATGAACTATGGAGAATATTGGTAGAATGAAATCAGAGAAGTGTGGATTTGCTTTGTGATGAACTAATACAGGAAGGCTCCTACAATTAACTCTTCTCTCTTGATCATCAATATTTCCCTCTCTTCTTGTTTTTTAGTCAGAAAATATGTTGTATTTTCTAGATTTAAGAAAAAAAAAATCTCCCCTTGACCCCATGACATTCCATTTACTGTCCCATTTTTCTGTTCTCTTTACATCAGAATGCTTCAAAGAATTACCTTGATACATTGTCTCATTTCCATGCTTCTCATGTCCTTTCAACCCATTCCAATTGAGCTACAGTCCTTCCTATATAAAATTTCTCTTGCTGCAGAGATAGACAGTTTTTATATAACTAATAGCATTCAACACATGATCAGCTACTCCTTCATGGACACGTTTTTCTTTTGGTTTTTGCAATATCACTCATTTCTCACTCTCCTTTGCTTAATTTCTCTCTCCATCTCTAAAATTGTGTGTTCCTCCTGAGTCATTGTTTCTTCTCTGTTGTATTCTCCCTGAATGATCTCATGTAATTTCGTGGCTTTAAATAACACTCATATTCTTTTTTTTTTTTAAAGATGACCGGTAAGGGGGATCTTAACCCTTGACTTGGTGTTGTCAGCACTACACTCTCCCAAGTGAGCCAGCTGGCCATCCCTATAAAGGGAGCCGAACCCATGGCTTTGGTGTTATCAGCACCACACTCTCCCAAGTGAGCCATGGGCCGGCCCGTAAATAATACTTATATTCTGATGACTCCAAATTTGTCTTTTTCCCTTTCCAACTGTGTGCTTGACCTCCTTGTCCATGTCAAACTTTACCAAATTAGAACTCTTGATTTTCTCTGCCACTCTCAACTCTTCTGTTCCTTTGCTTACCTTTTCTTTATCAGTCTTTTCTGTAGAAAGGATTTTAAATGACTGCAGTAGTCTCCTAAGTGGTCTGTTCATTTCTGTTTTTGCCTTTCTACATGCAGCACTTAGGGAAGTCTCTAAAGATTTATAAATTAGATCATGCCACTCCTTTTTGTTTTTTTTTTTACCGGTCCCTCGGCACGGTGTGGTCCGCACCACGCTCAGCCAGTGAGCGCACCAGTCGTTCCTATATAGGATCCGAGCCTGTGGCCTTGGCGCTATCAGCACTGCACTCTCCCGAGTGAGCCATGGGGCTGTCCCCACTCCTTTGTTTTAAAGTCATTATATGTCTTTTTATGACTGTAGCTTTTAGGTCCCTATTTGATGCTTCCCTGACCTACCTAAACTCCTGTGGTATCATGCTGTTCAGTAATATTCTCTAAGCTTCAGTCATTTTATCTTTGTTATTGCTCAAATATTTCTAGTACATCCATACTTCAGGACCTTTGTACTTGCTCTTTCTGCCTCAAGGAAATCTTCCTTGGTTTTCTGAAAAGTCAAGTCCCTGTTTTACCACTTCTTCCTCCTACTAACCCCATCACCTGGTTGTTGTCTTCAGTAGTAGTTATAACTGATAGAAATTATATTTTTGTTTACTTCTTTATTTAATTTGCTTCACCAGAATGTAAGATTTAAGAGAACAAGAACCTTATTTATCTTATTCTCTGCTTTATTCTCAGACCTTAGTACAGAGTAGGGACTCACTAAACATTCATGGAATTAAAGTGAATTTAGGTTGGCCCAGAAAACTGAGGTGTATACTTGCTGAGAGCAGTTATACAGGTAATAGCATACAAGTTGAGTTTTTAGGGAAATAATAGGCGAGTTTAGAGACAGTCCATGAAATAATCTATAGTGGCCTGGTCCATGAGATGATAAGGCACTGAACCAGGGTAGGTGGAGATTGAAAAGGGAAGTAAGAAGTACTGGAGAAATATTGATAGAATGGAATAACAGGAAGGGAATAAGAGGAGATGGAAGCAAAGTATTAATTTAAATGGAAGAAATGTTGCCTTGGTATAAAAAGGAAGAATATGTTTTGGAGGAAGATAGTGCAGTTTTAGAGAAATTTAGGTTACATTAAGGTAGAAACGTCCAATGGGCATTTGAAAAAGTTGAACCAGGTGTTTGGGAAGGGGATTATGATTAGATAATGTAGATCTGATAATTTATTGGTTCTATAATCATAATGGACAAGGGCATGGCATGGTAAGAGCTAATCATAAAGGACTTAAACTTGAATATGTAGTTTAGGAGAGGAGAAGAAAATGAACCACTGAAGAAAGCGGACATGGCAACTATCCTAATATATTAGGTACTCTATAAAATAGAATCCCCAGTTTGTAGATCACTGCCTAGATTATATTATAATTAAATTAGATCAGTATATATCAATTTTTTTTCATTGATGTATCCTCTAATGGCAGAGACTTCTGGGTTTGAGTGTAGCCCGAAATAAAGTATGGCAAGTGGAAAATTTTTTTGAAGTCTGTTAACTTTAAAAAGCAATCAGAACTCCATAATTCACTTGATTGTTTTAGTATAAAAACATTTAAAATTATTTATCTTTGAGTAAACTTGATGTTCTGGGATAATATCTATCATGTATTTTTCATGTCATGCATTCCTTTTCCGATTGAAAAACTTGCCCTTAGGAGATTTTGTACACAGTGTTAAAGTATTCTAACCATATTGATAGTAAGAAAATGTATTTAAGCTTTTATGAAATTAAAAAAAATTTTTTTCTTTCATGAAATACACGTAAAATATACTAATGCATTCTCCTTCCACTCTGGGTTGGACTGGATGTTTTATGTTATTTTAAGATACTCATGAACATATATATGAGGAGTGTGTGTGTGTGTGTGTGTGTGTGTGTGTGTGTGTGTGTGTGTGTGTGTGTGTATGAAAAGTTTTTCATTATTGCAAATGTGTAATCTTAAGCTTTTCCTTTTTTTTTTTAACTGAAGTATTTTTACATGTCACTTTCCATTTTATTTTGTTATTTTAGATTTACAAAGATTACTATGCCTTCTACCCAATTCTCCAAATGAAAGTGTTCCATGTTTGCTCTAGCATTCATTCAGTCAAAAATCTCTCTTTTTTTCCACACACACACACACACACACACACACGTATTTTTTATATCTGCACTATTTGAGAGTAAGCTGCAGACATGATGTGCCTGTAGCTCTAAATATTTAAATATCTATTTCCCAAAATATAGATATTTCTTAAATAACAACATTATAATTTTGTAATGAAGAAATTAACATTAATGCTGTGAACTACTGTATAGACTTCAAATTTCACCAGTTGTCTCACTATGTCCTAATGCCCTTTTTAGCAAAATATAGAATTTTTTTTTTTTTTCTGATTTAGAACACAATCCAGGATCACACATCGGTATCTCTCTAATCTTCTCTAATCTGGAACAGTTCCTTAGTCTTTCTTTGTTTTTAATGAACTTGACGTTTTTGAAGAGTGCAGGCTTTTTTAGTAGAATGTCTGTCAATTTTGAGTCAGTGATTTTTTTTTTTTTTTTTTTTTTTTTTTTTTTTTTTTTTTTTTTTTTTTTTTTTTTTTTTTTTTTTTTTTTTTTTTTTTTTTTTTTTTTTTTTTTTTTTTTTTTTTTTTTTTTTTTGTGGTTGGCTGGTATGGGGATCTTGATTTTGGTGTTATATAACACTGCTCTAACCAACTGGGCCAACCACCCAGCCCTAGTCACTGATATTTTTGACCAATTTTTTTTTTTTCTGGCCTTATCCTATGAGGAAATTTTACTTTAATGGAAATCTAAATGTTGGTGGTTTATTTATAAGAAGTAGGTATTCTCTTTCTTTTCTGTTAAGTTTGTACAATGTTTGATACTTATATGTGGCTTCCATTAAGTCTTTCCTTCTTTCTACCTTTCAGAAACACCAAAGTCTTGCACTAAGTCTTCTAAAAATTCTACTCCAGTTCCTTCAAAGCAATCAGCCAGGTGGCAAGTTGCAAAAGAGCTCTATCAGACTGAAAATAATTATGTAAATATATTGGCAACAATTATTCAGGTAAGTATGAGTTTGGTTGTAAAATGATTTCTGTTCCAGTGTTCCTTAGTAAAAAATCTAACAGATATTATCTTATAGAACAAAATTATATAAGCATACAGTTTGAACATAGATATTAAAAATAAAAAGTATGATAAAAACTGCTTTTAGGGTGATGCTTTAACTGTAGCAGTACCTTTTATTCATCTGCAAATAGCACCATGTTTAAAAATGACTTAAAAGAATAAATGATCTTAGAGGGGATTGAGTTTAATTCAGAATAATGATCCTGAATAAATGATCTTAGAGGGGATTGAGTTTAATTCAGAACTTTGTACGTTTTTTGTCAGCATACTGCATTTGTATTTGGAAGTGATAGATAACTTTTTCTGAAAGTATGTGTTCTAGTGTTATTGCTTTATTTAGTACTGTATACATGTGAAAAAAGATTCTAAACAATAGCAATGAAGCATAACAATATCAAATGTCAGTAATTTTTCAGTAATCCTCTCACATGACACAAAGTATGCAGTGGTTAGGCATAAATATTAACCTACTGCTTACTAATATTGAAATGTACTGTGAAGTTATTTCTGAAGAAAAACAATAATTCTAATGAATCCTTGTAGGATGAGATTGAAGAAGATATTAAGGAATAAGTTGAAATTTAGGTTCTGAAAGACACAATAATAGTACATTATTTTGGTATTTTTCTAGAAAGAAGTAAATTTGTTTTAGGTAATGAAGCTGATAGTTTGACATACTGTCAAGAGAATGAAGTTGATACTAGCAAGCTTATCAATAGAAAAATGATTGGGATTTTCTGGTTTGGGTTGACCTTTATTTGAATTCTTAAAATAACTAATTTGGGTCCAATCTAATAGCCTTTTGTTGCTTGTGCCATTGATAAAGTGCATGGATAAGAAATGGAAAAATCTTTACAGTTAATTTTTTGTTTAGAAGTAATCAGGATTTTATGAGGCCCGCTGTTGTATTCAGCTTTCTTTTAAGTCAGCTTTGCTCCTCTTCCTCAAAGGAAATCATCCTAGATGTTTCTTATTGAAGTTTTTATAGTGAGCCAAAATGTGGTTGAGTAGCAGAAAATGTCTTTGGTGTATACTATTCATGTACTTTGGTGGCATTTATTACCTAGAAGTGTAAATCCTTTCAGAGCATGGTAATATGTATTGAAGTTTCAGAAATCTAATTTACATATCAATTAAATTCACTGGAACTTCTCTTTTTTAAAAAAGGCCCATGAAATTATTAGGCTGGAGACAGTTTCATACCACTTTGCTTAGTATAAACTCATCAGAGTTTTTATTTAAAAGATTATGGCCTAAATTCATGATAGTATTCTTTTTATTTTTTTATTTATTTTTATTTTTTTTATTTTTATTTATTTTTTATTATTATTTTTATTTTGTCAATATACAATGTAGTTGATTATTATGTCCCATCACCGAAAGCTCCCTCCCTCCTCCCTCTCCCCCCTCCCCCCCAAGTGTATCCCCTCCATTTGCTTGTTGTAAGAACTTCAAAAAAAAATTGTGGTTGTTATATCTTCCACTCCCCCCACCCCCGTTTTTTTTTGTTGTTGTTGTTATTGTTGTTGTTGTTGTTGTTGTTTGTTTTTTTTTCCCCGGTTTTTTGGGTTTTTTTGTTGTTGTTGTTGTTTGTTTGTTTGTGTGTGTGTGAGAGAGTGTGTGTGTGTGTGTGTGTGTGTGTATGTATGTATGTGTGTGAGTTGATTCATTCACCTTTAGCTCCCTCCAATAAGTGAAAACGTGGTATTTCTTTTTCT
>NW_007728078.1:125803-126173 GCF_000696425.1 Galeopterus variegatus | reverse complement strand
TTGCAAAGGGTTCCCGCAGGGTGTGTAATTATTGTTATTTATTTATTTATTTATTTATTTCGGAGACTCCACCTCCTTTTGCCGGTCCCCTCCCTACTCTGTGTGCTCAGAACAGGGCTGAGGCGTGTCTTCTACAAACCTTGTCTTTCAGCTGAGACATCAAAGCTGTGCCCTGCCCCGCCCTGGCCAGTCTCTCCCACTGCCGGGTGTGAACTCCTCGGGGGAGGGTCCCTCTGCACACAGTTCCTCTTTGACTCCCCCTAGCACGGGTCGGCCCTCTGGGAGAGCTCTCCGGGTAGCTTCAATGTAGCTCCAGAGCACTCCGGGCTCCCCTCTCCCCACCAGAAATCAGTTAGGGGTTCTTCCAAAC